>NW_007258892.1:598423-600405 GCF_000164805.1 Carlito syrichta | reverse complement strand
CCCCGGCGGGGCCGTCTGGGCGGGCATCCGGGCTCCGCGCCCGCCGCCCTCCCGAGCTGGGCGCCCGCGCGTCCCTTTCGCTTTTAGCCCCAGCCGCGCTGGTGGCTGCGAGTACTCGGAATCGCCCCACTTGGTTGAGTGACAGACATCAGCCGCAGCTGTCCGAGGAAACCTGATGCCACACAGGACCCCCCTGCCCTCGTGGAGAGCGACCCAAGCCGGGAGTCTGGATATCTCCGTTTTGCCCCGCTCTGCCCCTTGCACTGAGTGGGAACTCCTCCGGGCCTCAGTTTACCCATCTCTGCACCTGGCGTCAATATTGTTTCTGCACCATCGAGGGAAGGGTGTGGAAACGGGCCCCCAATTCTCAAAAGCTTCCTATTTCCATCTAAAACAATTTCGAGAGTTTTATAGTCTTCGTTATTGCTATTTGTTTTCGTGGAGAGCCATGCTTTTTAATTTAAAAAGGAATAATATCGTCGCTTCAGGAAAATCAGCCTGTGGTTTATTTAGCCTGTGGTTCGAGTCCTCTTGTTCGACACACCCAAGGAGGCTCAGAAGCGTCCCTTTCTGCTCCCCACTGGTCTGTTAACCTGTAACTTGTGAATACCTTCCCCCCCCCTTTCCTTTCCCGTTAGTAGTTTTACGATCTCACTGATTGGTGGGGTGGGAAAAAGATGGTTTTCTAACCTGGCATTGGGTTAGAATTTCTTGCTCTTCCTTTTTTTTTGTCTGTGGGGTCTTGGTCAAGTCATTTAAGCTTGCTGAGCCTCAGTCGTCTGCCTATAAATTGGGAAGAATGACTCCCCCCTGCAGGGTGGCCGTTGGTCTAAAACCTCCTCGTGCTGGGTGATCCGTGGAGAGGGGTGCTGAGTGGACTCTGACGGCCTGAGCCTGGATTGCCTCCCCGCGCCCCTTGCTTTGGCTGGAGCTCCCGGCCCTGGTTGGGGCTGGAGCTGGGGCTGGGGCTGGGGCTGGGGCTGGGGCTGGGGCGTGGCGGGCTCCAGGACACCCGAGGCCTGCGCAGGGGCGACTGCACCCGGTCCTGCCTCCTCCGCGGCGACCTGTAGGCGGAAGACCGTGGCTTTATTTACACAAAGAGCAGCCGGTGGAAGCTGGCCTTGTATGGACGAAACGCTGGCGGGCCACTGGAGGAGGCCATGAGAGGCGGCCTTGCCTGATAGGAATCTGTGGATAAATAAATACGTGCATGGAAGAATGCACCGAGATTCCCTCCTAGGGCCACAGAAACGCGTTCCAAAGGCTGCCTTGGGAATTCGCCCACACATCCCATCCCATTTGGGGCTCAAATGATGCAAATGAGTTATTGCCCGGCCAGGCCTCCTGCCACCCAGACCCCGCCTTCCTGGGCTGGGAGTGAGATCTGGGGGCCAAATAAAGGAGGGAAAGGGAACCTCGCTTCATGGACCACCGACTATGTGCTAGGCACCTTTCCTGTGTTCTTTCATTGATTTTCATTCCCACGGCGCTTTGGGGTAGGCGCTGTCCTCCCATTCTTCTTCAGGGTCAGATAGGTGAAGTCACTTGCCCAGAACACAAAAGCCTGTGGGTGGAAGGCTTGGCTTCGAACACATGTCTGTCCTGGGCTCCTTCCAGGGGCGAGGCAGAGAAGGACGCGGTGGCGAGGTCAAGAGGGCGGCGAACGCGACTGCCCGGCTGGGATTCTGGGCATCGCCGCTGCCCTCGGTTTCCTTCGCCAGCCCTGCCCACCGGGTGACCAAAGCGCCTCCAGGTCCGCCGTCAGCCGATTCCGCCGGCTCGCCCGATTCAGCAGCCGGAAGTCGCACGCCCCGCGACCGCTGACCCAGAGCCCCTGGTCCTGGCATTGCCAAAGCCAGTGTCGCCCCGGAGGACGTGCAGGTGCGCCCGGGGTGCGCGTCTCTCCTGCCTCCGCCTGGGTCCCGACGCCGCATCCGGTCCCCGAGCAAAGGAAACTGGTTCGGCCCCTTTCCCGGCAGGCA
>NW_007258892.1:568607-598327 GCF_000164805.1 Carlito syrichta | reverse complement strand
ACGGACGAGGAAGAGAAGCTGGTTGCTCAACGTGCCCGAGGCTAGTTCTGGTTCTCAAGGCACCTATCCACCCCCCAGGCAGTCAGGTGGGCCCAACTTGGCCACGGTGACTCAAGCAGCTAGGACCACCCAGCAAATTCTTGGGGGTCCTCTCAAGACACATGAGTCATGTGCTCAGCCCATCAGCACCAGGTTCCACGGGGAAAGTGGCCTGGAGGGAACAGTCCACTCCGGTCCCCTGGGTCCATCCGGCGGACGGCGGGTGCAGAGGCCGGCAGCAGGCTTCCCCAGGATCAGCAAGCCGACCTCTCGCTGGGCCTCGATCACGCATGCGCCACTGAGATTGGCGGACTTTCCGGAAGCCCCAGCTTCTTTGCTTTAGACTGCTTGGTAAAGAAGACAGCTTGGGTAGAAAATTAAGGCACGTCGCAGAAGGAGTTTCTTCACAAATATTCATGGAGTGCCAGCCACTGTACTAGGCCCTGGGGACCCCACCATGACTCAGACACAGTCTCTGGCCTCAGGAGTCCCAACCTAGTAAGGAATCAGACAGGTAATAGGTCATCTTGAACCCAGAAACCATCTGGGAGAATACCCTAAGTTAATGGGGACACGGGATCAGGAGGCATCTGGAAAGACTTTCTCAGACTTCAAACACTGTGCCTTTCCTTCTTTCTTTCACCTTCCACCCATGTTTGTGGATGGCCTGCATTATGCTAAGAGCGCTGGGAGAAGCTGGTGGGTTTTCAAGGAAGAATAAGTCACGTGTTATAACTTGCTTGTGGTAGTTAAATTGCTGGGGATCTGGTTACAGCCACTTACTCTGTGCCCATGGATGAGTCACATAATCTCTTGACCCCAGGTTTTTCTATCTATAAAATAGGGATAATGGTACTACCTGCTTCATACAACAAAGCCTGCCCCAAGGTGGAAATTAATGAATATCATCTGTTGTGTTATTTTGTTGTGGTTCACTCTTCTGATCCTTACAAAAACCCCATGCGGTTGACAGCACAGGTAACCTCATACCCATTTCACAGATGAGTAAGCAGACCCAGACAAATTAACCCAATGCCCATGTCTGGTAGATTTCCAGGACCAGAACCCTGGGGAGGGGGGAGGCCTCTCAAAATGGGGGGATATTATGACCTTCACTTGCCCTCCCTGAAACCCCAGATGACAGGTTGAGGCTGAACTGTCTGGGGAACTTCCTCTGACCTAAATCCTGTTGGCTATACTGAAACACCAGCCATAAGATACAAACATTGAGGCAAAACCGGTGAGAGGAGTGGCTCCTCTCACCGGTTTTGCCCCAACTTGTGCTTCATGCCAGGGAATTTCTCTTTCAGGAGCTGTATTTAAAAGGGGAGGGCGAACAGATGAGAATTGAACACCTCCTATGTGTCAGCCATTACACTAGGCATGCTCATGTGGGTTATTTCATCTTATGTGAGCCAGGGTGTGTGGACAGAGAAAGGAGGAGGAACAGCAGGAGGAAAGAATCCACTCACTCCAACTGCTCTCCATAATAAAACTGCACATGAGCACAAATAACCCTGAGTGTTCTTTCTAAAATGCAAATACAGTCATGTTACTCCAACTCCCTCGCTTAAAATCTCCCAGTGGCTGCCTCCTGCCTTAATAACAAGTCGAGACTGCTCAGTTAGTCACATCATCACATCTGCTGTGCCCTCTGACCTCCTGGCCTTTGTGCATGCAATTTCTTCTTCCTGGAATGCCCTTTCCAGCTCCCCGCTCCCTTTCTTACTTTTACTTGGTTCAACCCTACTCATCCTTCAGCCCTCGCCTTAAATGTCACCTCCTACAAGAAGCCTTTCTTGTCTACTCCATCAGGGCTAGGCCCTTGCTAGGCTCTGCACTAATTACAGTTTATTCTAAGTTTCTGTGTGATAGGCTGTCCCACCATGTCCTATTCCTGTATTCTCAGCACCAAGCATCTATGGCTCCTAATAGGCATTCAAAAAAAAGTTTAATGGATGGATAAGAAAAGGTTGAGCATAAAAATTATCCCTATTTAACAGAAGAGAAAACCAAGTCTCAAAGAGGGCAAAAGCGCCTACCTAAGGTCAGACAGCTGGTTAGTAGGTGAGTTATGCCAACATTAAATCCCTTTAACTCCTCTCAGTCTTGCTTCACTATTTCACTTATATCGAAGATAATGCAAACTTCTTCCAAGTTTTCTCAACGAAATTGTTCTGGTCACTGTCTTTCAATATTGCACAGAGGCTGGGTGTAGTGGCTCATGCCTATGATCCCAGCACTTTGGGAGGCCGAGGCTGGAGGATTGCTTGAGCCCAGGAGTCTGAGGTCAGCCTGGGAAACACAGCTAGACCTCATCCCTACAAATATTCAAAAAATTAACCAGGCATGGTGCTACATGCCGCTAGTCCCAGCTACTCAGGAGGCTGAGGCAGAAGGATCAAGGATCACCTGAGCCCAGTACGCTGAGGCTGCCGTGAGCTTTGATCGTGCCACTGCACTCCAGCCTGGGTGACACAGAGAGACCATGTCATTCATATATAGCACAGAAACAAGACATGGGTCCTAATAATGTAATAATTATAAATATCAGTTATCAGGTTTATTATATTAGTCCTAGATACTTGTTTTAGGTGCCTGAGACACATTATACCTCCCGACGTCTTAGAGAGGCCACCATTGCGATGTCTTTTTAACAGCTGACAAAGCTGGTTCAGAGAGATTAAGTGATTTGTCCAAGGTTCCACAGTCTCCAAATCCAATCAGTCTTCAAATCCTAAACTCAAGCTCTTTCCACTTCCCCATGCAGCCTCCTGACTATGGCTCTTGTGGTCATACATCCCAAGTGGGCCCCAGGTCCCCCCAGACGGGATACACATGAGACCCTACAACCTCTAGGGGTCCTCTGGGCTTGGCCCACATACTAACGCTGCCATTTTTCTCTGACCACTCTTCCCTTCTCCCCTTGGGTCCTAGCACCAGCCCTGGCTCCACCTCTGGGAAACAAACCTGGCATGTGAAGCCATGGTTGTTCCCAATAAGTGGCCCCCTTGAGAGCCGGGCATGCAGAGGCAAATCCTCCCATCCACAGGTGTCTCAACAAACAAACCATTTAGCAATTACACACACCCTTTGCCGGAGCTCTCACGGTCTTTCTGGACTCCAAGGAAATGCTCCCACCTCTAGGGTCATCAAAAGAGCTTCCTTAAGGTGCTCTTGTGATGACCCTAGTAATGATGTATTCATTTAACAAATATCTGAGGGCCTATCACATGCCTGACATTATTCTTTTAGCCAAGGATGCTCTTTTTGGAGTCCTAGAACTTCTTTAACTACATGAAATAAGGAAGTTCCCCTGAGCATTCTTATGTTAAATTAGATGTGCCATGAGGGCCAGGGCTACACAGGTTTTGTTTGTTGTTCTCTATTCATTTCCTAACAGGGTAGGCCCTCACTAAACAGTTGCTGAATAACTGAATAGCT
The DNA here is from genome assembly GCF_000164805.1 of Carlito syrichta. Lineage (NCBI taxonomy): Eukaryota > Metazoa > Chordata > Mammalia > Primates > Tarsiidae > Carlito > Carlito syrichta. Next base: position 594,844 of record NW_007258892.1, on the reverse strand, counting down.
AAATATTAAGTGATCCATTTATCTCCTAAAAGTTGGATCTAATCCTCTACTTAGAGAAAAGAATCACAGCATATGGAGTCAAAAGGGACCACGGGGTGAGGTAGGAAGGAGATTCAGAGTTGAGGGCAGAATCTGGAGTACCCTTCAGGCCTCCTGACTCAGGCACTTTCTCTGAGTTTGGATCCTGCTACAAAACCAAAGACCATCTCATTCTCACAGAAGCCATCCGAGCCAGGCACAGAAGAGGGGAAGCATGACCACTGTCAAGTGGCAGACGAGAAAATCAAGGCTCAGAGATGAGGAGCGGTATATAGAACCCAGGTCAAACAGCCAGAAACTCGGGTTTTCTCCACCACGGCCCATGCCAAGAGCTCATTCTGCCCTAGCTCCCTCTCCAGTGCTCCCTGCTTCCAGGAGCTAAAAGAGATGTGAAAGGACAGGCCATGGGGTTGCAAAGACCTTCTTCTTTGTTATTCATTCTGCTTCTAGAAGCTTTGGTTAATCGTCTGTCCGCTGCAGGGGGGTGGGGAATCAAGTTCATTCAGATATTCAAAATTGTCACCTACTCCTAGAGGGTTGGTAGCCCAAACACTTGTCCCAGAAGCCAAATGTTCTGAAATGACACTGAGGATCTCTTTCCCCTTCTCCTGTAGCACTGAGTGAGTAGGGACCAGAGGTCTTTGGGAGATGATTAAGCCCATCTCTAATGCCAGGTTGCCTGGGCATCAAGCACACCAAGTCTCCTGACTACAGTAGTTCATCCAGGCCACAAGTCCCTGCTGTCCTTGTGGGGGCCGGGGAGTGGGGGGTATCTTGAAAAGAGGCCAGGTACCATGCACAAAGAAGAAAAAGAGCCAGACGAGAGCAGGAGTGGTAGCTGGACCCTCTTGACAGTCACACTTAAGGGACTTGGAGTGGAGACTTTTATCTCTGGGGCAAAGCAGCTTAGTAGTCAGGAGTAAAAAGATAAAGACTTTCTTTTTCTAAAAAAGGAGGTTCAGCATCAGTATGCCAGCATCCTGTTTCATGAATCAGAGATCATTTACAGCTTTATTGAAAAATACAACATCCTCCCAAACAGACCTTTACAATGCCAGTGTGGCCTGTTGTTGGCACAGCACCCCAGCCCTGCTCCACACTAGCTGGGTCACCTTGGGCAAATCACCTGACTTTCCTGAATCTGTCTCCTGGGCTGAATGTTTGTGTCACTCGCACCCCCATGGGAGGGAATTGTGAGAAACGGTGTCACAGATATAAAGCACCAAGCACCCTGCCTGGCACACACTGGGTGCTAAACGAGTATGAATTTGTTTTTTAAGGAATGGAGAATGAGTTACGCTTTAGAAATTGAATCGTCATGGAATACCCAGCTTCCCCCCCCCCCCCCCAGTGAAGTAAAGTTTCACCAAGGCTAAGCAGACCCATTTCCCAATAGTTTGTTCAAGGATTCAAGGACCGGCCCTCACACCAAGTGACTCACCTCCCACACAGTGGGTTTCAGTGCCTCCTTTCCTGTGCTCCTTGAGATAGACCTTGCCAGCAAAGATGTATGTAGCCACTCAAAACGCAATCAGCACAACTTGCCCAGCCAGATTCCCACATGCCTGCTGGCATGTGCACACATATACGAAAAATGCATGCAATGCGATGCAGCCTGATAAAACGTGTAGTTCCCTTCCACGTACACTTGGTGAAACGGGACAGCAATGGGGGAAGACCTGGGGCTGGAGGGATGTGGGTGCAACACTATTTATTTCTTTTAATACTGGTGTGATTGTGAGCTCATTTCTGTACATCTCAGCCCCGGATCCAAACAACGGTAATTACAGTACTTAGCTTTTGGTCTTGTTTTGAGGATCCCACAAAACAATGTATATAAAAGAACAGTCTGATAGGATATAGGTGCTTAGAAATATTTATTGCATAAATGCCAAGAATTTGAAATGGGAGGAGAGGGCACACCTAGCCCTGAGCTCGCCTTCTCTATGGTGTTTTAACCAGTGAAGTGGTCTCTTTTATTTCTAACCTCCAAGGAGGCTATTTGCCTCTGACACCAAGACTCTGACCTTAGCTGGCCTTGCTCCATTATTAACCTGTTTTCATTCTGCCTCAACAAACATGACAGCAGACTAAGAGTGAATGCCATGTTTCTCATCCATGTCCCTGCACCTGCATCCCACACACCCAGTGCACAGCTGGAGCCAGGGGGTTCTCAGTGAAAGCCCAGAGAAGACAACTGGCTTTCTTTTCACCTTGAACCTCTTTCCATGACCCTCACTCCTGCCCTCCCTCCTCTGCCTCTTTGTGCCTGGCTGGGATAGACAACTGGCAGTGAGCAGAAAGGGTAGGGACAAAGAAGGGTACATGAGAGCCACTCCAGATTTGGTTCAGATGTTTTGGAATGGGGACAAAAGAGAAACTCTCCCCTCCTTCCCTCCTTATTCATCTGTCAAAACGTCACGTGGAGAAGGAGAAAGGTAAAGCGGAGCAGTCCAGATCTGAGACAGATTGGAACTGAGAATCACAGAGGCAACTATTCTGTATTTTATATATATATATATGTAGAGAGAGAGAGAGAGAGAGAGAGCGAGAGAGAGAGCTTTCACCAGCTTTGCTCTGTCTCACTTGCATGCCATCTTTCTGGACAGACACTGTTAGCCCATTCTACAGATGGTAAAACTGAGGGCTGGAAAAGTACAGCCATTTACCTGAGACCACATAAGAGGAAAATGCCTGATATAGGACTCAAAACTGAGTCTTCCTACTCCAGAACTCAGGTGCTTTCTGCTCTGGGGGCCATCTCTCCACAGGACAGAAAGAGAAATTCCAAGTCCTTGGTCCATCTTGAGTCTTCCTCTACTCTGACAGTCCATATACCCAGACAACCCGAGTGGTATGTGCACAGAGTGTTGTTCACTTCGCAACTGTTCATCAAAATGTGCTCTTATGACTTGGCATTTTTTCAAATATATGTTATACTTACTTTAAAAAAAAAAAGCATAGATTGAAAATCTACTAAAAAATCGCTTTTCTCAAAAGACTTACTCTAATTTTTGGTCATGTCACTTCCCTCCCTAAAGCTTGCTGCAGCTCCCCATTGCTCTCTGATGGTTTACATCATCCTATTCAACCTGACCCCTTGCCTGTCTCTACTTAGTATGGGACCCATGGAGGCCAGTCTTTCTTTTCCTCTGTTCCTTCTTCCTAGAATGCTTCCCCCTTTTAGCCTGGCTGACTCCTTCTCCTTCAACCTGTGGACCTCAGATGAGACAATATTCCCTCAGAAAGCCCTCTGTGATGACCACACCATTCTGTAGACCTGCTAATACCCACAGCCTTAGGAGACTACCTCCATAACAGCCCCTACATGCTGAACTGGAAATGCCAGAGTTTCTCTTCCTCTGTCAGTCTGTAAACTCCTTGAAGGCAAAGGCTGTGCTTTGTCATTTCCACTTCCAGCACCCAGCAGAGCAAGGGCTCAGTGAAGAGTTTCTGGATCAAAAGATGAATGAATCAGCCCCTTCACCACCTTCCAATAAGACTCACTCTACAAATTCTTCACCTGAAATTCTGGCTGCTCAGCAATATGTATTCTGTTCCTTCCCTAATCTGAGGTTCCTGGAGGCCACTGTAGTGGGTTAAATTGTGCTGCCCCCCAGAAAGATACATCCAAGTCCTAATCCCCAATACTTGCAAATGTGACCTTCTTTAGAAATGGGATCTTTGCAGCTGTAACTAAGTTAAGGATCTCAAGATGAGATCATTTTGCATTTAGGGCAGGCCTTATCAGAGAAAAGAGAGGGAGGTCTGAGACGTAGACACACTCAGAGAGGAAGACGATGTGAAGACAGAGGCATGAAGAGGAGTTATGCTTCTGCACACCGAGCAACACCAGGAGTCACCCAAGCTCCAAGAGACAAAGAGTAGATTCTTCCTTCAGGCCCTCGGGGCCTTCACGGCCCTGCCAACACTTTGATTTCCCTTTTTTTTTTGGCCTCTAGAACTGTGAGAAGAAATAAGTTTCTGTTTCTGTAAGCCACCAAGCTTGTAATAATTTATTACAGCAGCCATAAGACACTAATACCAGCAGAAACAGTGCCTCTCTCTCTGGCTTGATGCCCCACCCACCCATCCATACCCCAATCTTCAACCTCACTGTGCAACAGTGGGTCCTCCATGAAAGCCCTTATGAGGGACTGATTCTGAAAAACCCTGTCAAGATCCACCCTCTATTTTTAGCTAGGTTGCCTAGCCTAATGGTTGACCATAGCCAAAGCAAGGTTATGAAAATACCCCAGTTGTATATATCAGTCAGCATGGATGGCAACTAGCATCTGTTGAGGGCACACCATAGGCTAGCCACTCTACCATTGGGTCTCAGTCACCTTTCAGTCAACCCATGTCATTTCAGCACTTTCAAGTAGGCCTATTTTCCAGAAGAGGAAACTGAGGCTCAGGGAGGTGAGGTAACATGCTTGAGCAAGTGGTGATGTCAGAACTGGAACCCTGGACTTGCGATGTTATTTTTCACTTCATTAAGCTATCACAGTGTATGACGTGAACAGCATTAGGATAGGGAGCATGAGGGAAGGGACAGAAAGGGTGGAGAGGAGTGATTCAGACATCGCGTTTTGTTTTCATAGTCTGGGAACAATTAGGTAGTACACACCTCTAACTTTCAATTTGCTACAGTGGTGCTAAATTTAAACCTTGAGCCATCTTTATCTGTAATCGATGCATATCTATATGAATAGAATTAATCACACTGCAGAGTTGTCATGGGAATTCTAGACAGCATTGCAACTATGACACAAAGCACAGGCATGAAAACAGGCACGCCACTGCCACAGAAGAAACAGCATTGGTCCCAAAGGCACATGTCCCTAAGCAACCACCCAATTCATCTCTTCATGGCCCTGGTTTGGGTAAGATAAATGCTGGTCAGTGAGCCATTCAGGCCTCAAACCACCTGCAGCAAAATCCCTGCCGTTTCATAAGGGGGTCACATACATTCACAAAGTCCGCTAATATTGACTGAGCGCCTACTATGCTTCTAGGCTCTGGGGACACCGCAGAAAACAAAACAAAGTCTGCTCTTCTAGAGTTCACATTCTACTCAAGGGAGACAGAAAATAAAAAAGTAAGTTAGTAAGTGTATACTATGTCACTGATGAGTGAAAGGAGGATTAAGATGGAGGACTGGGAGTGAGCGGGTGTGTTATTTTACATAAGGTCATCAGGGAAGGCCTTTCTGATAAGGCGACGTGTGGGTAGAGGCCTGAGGGAGTGAGAGAATGAAGTCTACAGATATCTGGAGGAAGAGAGAACTGCAAAAGACCTGGAGCAAGAATGTGCCTGGAAAATTCCCGTAACAGCCAGGAGAACTTTGAGGCTGGAGCAGACTGAGGGAGAGATAGTGTGCTGAGAGGGAGGTTGGAGAGTTTGCCAGAAGATCGTTCCTATGGCGCCTTGTAGGCCATGGCGAGGGCCACACACCATTGAGTGGGAAGAGAAGCCACTGTAGGGAGGGGCAGCAGAGCACTGCAGTCTCGTTTGGGCTATGAAGGGTAGCCCTGGATGGGGAATAAAATGACAGGAGGCAGGTTGGAGGCCAGAAGGCCACTTGGAAACCTGCTGCAACCAGCCAGGAAACAGGGACGGTGGCCTGGATGGAGGTCCTCAATTGCAGATAGAAGCTGACCAAAAAGGAAAAGAAAGGGAAGTATTAGGGAGGAGGAGAGGGGAAAAGAAAGAGTCAGAAGGAGAAAAAAATAAAGTGTGACAGAAAAGAACATGTTTTACATAACAAACAAGAATTCAATCATCAATTACTGAATGTATGACTCCAGGATGGGAACAAGGGAAACCAGAACCAACTTTTGCTGGATGCCCCCTATGTGCTTACTGCTGCACTAGGTCTTCATACGTCCCACCTTATCATGTCGCAATCATCTGAGGTAGGAATAAGGAGCCTCTGTTGTACAGATGAGGAACCCGAGGCCCAGAAAAGTTCAGTAATTTCTCCAAGATCACACAGCCAACAGGGGAGTGCTGGGATCAGAATCAAGGCATTATCTAAGTCCAAAGCCTCCTCTTGCCAAACCTCATTCTGTCTGGGTGCAGATAAGTGTGTAGCCATAGTTCCTGCCCTCAAATACCTCCCTGACTTACAAGAACCCCATGAAGTCAGAATTACTATTGCCTCTATCTTAAGAAATGAGAAAACTGATGCTCAGAGAGGTTGAGTGACTTGCCCAAGTCATAGCAGCTGGTAAGTGGCAGAGCCAAGATACAAACCTTGGTCTAGCTCCAAATAGCTTAATCACCACTACCTTTATCATTATATAATGTAATTGTTTTAAACTTTAGTAAAATATATACTAACTTATTTATAGATAAATGGTAGGAAAGGAACCAAATCATCTAAGTCTACTGCTACTCCATGACTTGCTGAAGAAAGTGCACACACACACACACACACACATGCACGCAATGCATTTATTGACATATGTACCTACACATATAGATATGGGCACACCCATAAATTATACGAATACATAACATTCCAAAGTCAGTTGCTTCCTAAATTATCCTTGGCTATCTGGGTCTCTGGAAGTTAAGTCATTTACCCAATTATGATGAATTGCCAAAGCTATCTTGTCCATTCCCAACAAGCAGACAGATGGAATCTTCAAATTACTTCTTAAAAAAAAAAAATGAGGAAACTCTGTTAATTTCCTTCAGACGTTCAGGAAAGGGGTGGCAGTTGGAAAGCTGAAATTTCAAATACTCATTACTTTTTTTTACCACTAGAGAACTCCATGAAACACCAATTTCTAATGTCTTGCTTATTTTCTGGACATACACATTCAGTCCCACTAGTCTATATTCAGTATCAAGAAAATACCTCCGGCTGAGAGGGGCTGTGGTGTAGGGAAGTTTGTGGAGACTAAATTTGTCCTCTGATAGCTCTGAGCTCTAACCCTGTTCCCACTCCCTTCTAGCTATATTAGCGCAAGCAATTTCCTTTATAAACAAAATGAAGACATACAATTCCTACTTCTGAGCAATCATGAGAATTATAAAAGATCTCTTAAATAACATATCAAGTGCACAACTGATGTTTCATAAATCTTCGGCTTCCCTCCCACTTCTGGTAACGAGGACGATGGAGAGCAAAGTTCAGAGTCTTGACCTTTCCCCTGCAAGGTAGACAGTCGCTAACTTCCAACCAACAGAACCTGTAATTACTATCTTTGGCCACCACAGGAAGAAGTTTATTTAAAAAAAAAAAAAAAAAGAGTCAGATGTTTTCACACATAAAGGCAGGCCCAGGCATCATTACCACGTTGCTAGGTGTTGTGAAGCCACCCACCTAGCCACAGAGTGGGCAGCAATTAATGTAATTAGTGCGGTGATGAGTGTCCTCAGCAATGATAAACAGCTCAGGCCTGTAAAACTTGACAGACCTGCTGCTCCCACGAGGTCCCTGACCCTGAGCATCCTCTTGGGGAATGGCATAGTGTAGTTCAATGGAAAGAGGCCGAGCTTTGAGTCAGATGGAACCAGATGTAAGTCCTGTCTTTGCTAATTCCTAGCTGTGTGACGGTGGCAAGTCACCTCACCTCTCTGAGCCTTCATTTCCTCATCTGTAAATGAGGTTAATAATATTCTCATGGGGTGCTACAGTTATCTTCATCATCATTATCATCATCTTCACAGAAATTGCAAAGGATGGTGAGCTAAAGTCACCAATTTCAATTTCTTTTTTCTCTGACCTCCAGCGTGGGGAGATACACATACATACACAATTAGCATTCATTAAAATGAAGGCCCTGGGACAACCCCTTTGGATCCCCTCCCACTATGGGAGCTTTTCTGTCCTCTTAATAAATCCTGCTTTCCATTAAAAAAAAAAAAAGAAGGCTCTGAAAAAGGTCTTAAAAGTAGAGAGTATCAAGAGGAGGAAGGAACCAACAGGGCTACCACTAAATTCAGACCAGAAATCACTGATCTGGGTAGCTTTAGGGAAATAACCAGAGTTGGAATAGAAAAAATACTGACACACACCCCCAAAAAAACGGAGAGAAAGTACTCTTTGATTTAATTATTTAAGATAATGTTATAATTACCACATGTGTTATCAGCAAAACTCCCACTTACATAAAACATTAGCACCTCGGCAGTCTGGCAATTGATAATAAAAGTATGAAACCTGCTTAGACTTTGGATGTAGCAAGTCCATCTTGAGAATTAAAACCCTCACAGACTAAGTCAAATAATCCAAAGGTTATGATGTCTGTGTGTGTGTATATGTAGAATGAAGTTATAGATAATCATGAAGAATTCATTTATTCATCTAACTAGCAATTGCTGGGCACATATAAGTGCCCGTGACAAAGACCTCAGATGTGGGGATATATACACACACACAATTAGGATTAAAATAAAGGCTCTGAGAAAGGCCTGTAAAAACAGAGAGGAGGAAGGACCAACAGGGCTACCGCTAAGCAAAACTGAAGCACTATTCCTGAAACTGATGAGGAAGTGAGCCATTCTCCCTCATCAGAATCCTTCCCAGTGGATTCTGGGAAATATGCAGATGAAGCAGTGTTAAATGAAAATAAGCAAAAGGAAAAAAGAAAGAAAGAAATTGTCTCAGCACTCTGAGAATGTCAGTGCCAGACAGGGGCTCAGAGGACATCCAGTTCAGCCACTCTGAATCCTTCCCATGAAGACCTTATAACAAGCGAGGCTCGCATAATCTAACAACCCCGACAGAGAAAAATTAAGTCCTGGGCAATAATAATCAGAATTCCCAGCCGCCAGTCATTACTCCACTATTCTCTCTCCTAGTTTCCCCAGAAAGTGAGCCTGAAACTATTAAAGGAGTAACTTTGAGTCCACTCTACTTTGTTTAATAAAATAGGCATTGGGATTCAACACTGCCGTTGAAAACCAGTGATCCATCCCCAGTCTTCATCCACAAAGAAGCTGAGGCCTCAAGTGGCCTATCTACCTGTCATACCGGCACACAGGTCTTGCTCAACGGGTACTCATTGAATAAGTATTCGTGAATGAGCAGGCAAATGAGATGACGTGACCAAGGTTGCCCAAGCTGTATGTGTCTGGTACCCTGTACTGATTAAAATTTGGGGTTTGGGAGTGAATTTAGACCTCAGGGCGTAGAAATGCCTTGTTCGTTATGTTTCTTTTCTCAAATTTGCTCAAGTGAGACATAAGAAATGAAACAATGGCCTAGCCAACATGATGGTGTAGAGTTTAGCTAGCACAGAGGCTCAAAGTAATAGCCTGATGTGAAGTGCCAGAATCCTCAGGATGTGGGAGGTCACTGCCTGGTCTTCATTAAGTGAAAACCACAGCAAGGACTCCCCATTCAGTGACACTTCCGTTGACGGTAGTGGAATAAAAGTTATTTTTTAACAAAACTGGCCATGTGCAGACCCCAAAGGGAAAGTCCTCAACTCCTGGTTGTTACTGGTGACTTTTCTCTGCCTGGAACCCACTCTGTCTTCCCTCCATCTGGAATGCCCCTCTCACACCACCCTCCTCCTGTCAGTTTCCATGTGTATATCATGTATGTGTACGCCCTCCTCAGAGAGGTTCTTTCTCATCATGCTCTTTAAGATGGTCCCCACTGTTATTCAACCTCAAAACCAGAAGGATATTGAGAGATTTTCTAGATCCGTAGGTGCCACTGTAGCCCGAGTCCCTTGTCAGATGATATTTCCATATTTAACTAGTTCAAGAACTGCACCACAGGGAAAACATCATTGCTTTGGGTTATAGACAATTCCCACCCAGTTCTTTTCCCTCATAACACATGTCGTTTATTGTGGTTTTATATTCATTTGTTGATTCACTCTCTCTATATGGCAACTATTATACTAGCAATTCCTGTTAATATTTATTGGACATTTACTACGTCAGGTGCTACTCTAAGTACTTTACATATCAGTTCATTTAACATTCACAGCGGCCCTCTGAAACAGGAGATAGGGAGGGACAGAGCAGGGAGAGGAGGGAGGAAGGGACAGAGGGAAAGACTCATGCTTCTTACTGATTCTACCTCTTGGAGTCCTTGTTTATTCTCCTTATGAATCCTGGAACTTCCATTGAAAACTGTAACCATAGCTGGGCTTGGTGGCTCAGCCTGTATTCCCGCGCCTTTGGGAGGCTGAGGTGAGTGAATTGCCTGAGCCCACGGATTCGAGACCCGCCTGGGCAGCGAGACCTCATCTCTATAATAAATAAAAAAATCAGCCGGCCGTGGTGGCGCATGCCTGTAATTCCGGCTACTCGGAAGGCTGAGGTGGAAGGATCGCCAGAGCCCAGCAGGCCGAGGCTGCGGTGGCCGGGAGCGGCCACTGCACTCCAGTCTAGGCGACAGAGTGAGACTCCAACTCAAAAAAAAAAAAGAAAACTGCAACCCTCATGTGCATATGTGGACCACTCTGCTATATACATGCTACTGTAACACTGTTACTATGTAATAAGGCAAGATAGATAACTAGAAGAGTAACAGCAGCATAACATGCAAGTTGCTTGGTTTTCCCTAGTACGTTAAAGATGTGTCCCACCAAAAAGCAGCAGCTGGCATGTCTGAATGCAGTTGCCACAAAGCATTGAGCGGTAGAAGTACTAGACATGACGCCCTTCCACCTCCCAGTCCTGCTGGGCTGTTTGTCTGCATGTCCCCTCTTGGAGAAGCTGACACTCCCTGTCTTTGAGCATTTGCCTCTGCCTCCATAACTCAGCAGCTTCATTCCTTCCTTGAGCCATCCATCAAGTGGCCTTCAGCAGTTTTAAGGAAAAGTCCTACATTTGCTGTGGCACGTATGTGTTTGTGTTTTCAAAATTCAACAGGTCTTAGTGGCTCTATTATTTTTACTAGGATATTTACAGTTTTATTTTAGCATTGTGGTCACTATATTGTGCAATGTCTGCTGCAACCCAATTTTTTCAAAAGCACTGTTATATAAATAGCATTTCTGCAGAACTCAAACTCTCTCGGGAACGTTATAACAGAAATGCCTGTATCAGTTCGCCAAGGCTTCCCCATAAGCTATTATGGCATTCCTTACATACAATATTTGAAGTAAATATCAATCATCACATTTGTTTTTAGATGAGGAAACTGAGATCCTGAGATATTAAATTTCTTATTCAATGGTGATGAACTAGGACTTGAATCATGTCTTTAATTCCAAGTCCAATTCATTCAATCTTCATTGAACTTGGGCCCACTCAAGCACCTGCGTTTTCATCCCATCTTTGGACACAAGTTTACGGTGCCACCCAGGTAAGTCAGAGCTGAGATGCTCAGGGTCCTCACTGGTTGAATGAAGGAGTTCAGATTTTGATAGCCATTCCCCAGCAATGTGAGACACACCCAATCGAGAACGACCCACAACTGGGCAAAAACAGTTACCCTTATAAGTTAAGAGGCACTTCCCTACCATGGGCACTAGAGCCTTTTCAGGTTTGAAAGTCCGTGATTTCATGACTTCAGTTCCTTGGGTTGCAGGTGGCAGTAATGTATACAGATGGCCATTAGACAGTCTCTGGTTTATGCTTAGCATGCCACACCACAGACAGCATAAGCCAAGCTGGTGTAAACTCTTACCTGCCCTACCAGGCAATGAGTACTCTGGTTAATTAAATGTCTATGCTAATATCACTATGTTCATTCTTATTGAAGATATGGAGTTTGTATATTTAACAAATATACAATGTGACTTTGGGATCAACACAATTGTTATCAAGTACAATTTAAACTACCCCTGGTAAGTATTCTCCTTTCGTCCCTTCACTAGTTTTTTGTTTGCTTGTTTTTTATTTCTCAACCTAGGAAGCAATTCATGCTTATTGTGGTAGATTACTATACAGCAAAGGGTCACTCCCACCTCCTGCAACTGCCATGACTTCCTAACTCTTTTGATACTGAACGTGGCCATCTGACTTGCTTCAGCCAATAGAATGTGAACAGAAATGACCACATACCAGTTTCAAGCCCAGCCTCAAAAAGCTTCACGTGTTTCCATTATCCCACCCTCTCCCCCAAGAAGAACATGCCCCTGGTAGATTCGGGCTCTCCAGGATGAGTTCTAGAATAAGACATATGGAGCAGACCCAAATTAAACCCTACTTCTCCAGGTGGCAAACTACATCCACATGCAACACTGCATTCAAGTCAGCAGTTTCAGGAAAAGCCATCATCACTGCCTAGAAAATTGCAGGGGCGGTAGGCACAATGGATCAGAGAGAAAACTGAATGGGACCTTCAGACTGCTAAGCTACCTCAACTGACATGCAGACCAATGAGCAGAAAATAAATCGCTCGATGTTAAACGGCACTTAGACCTTGTGGTGGTTTGTTTCACAAGAGCCGATTCATCCACCTATTGTGACAAGGAAAAATTTATAAAAATTATCTAATTTTTAAAGCAAACGAAATCTCTCTAATCTTACCCCCAACTAAGGTAGCTATCAATAACTATTTGGTGTGTCTCCTTTCTCTGATTTTCCAAGGATTAAATGAGCAAATGCATGCGAAACACACACACACACACACACACACACACACACACACACACTCAGCATAGTTCTGGCTATATGAAGTAAGCACTCCTTAAACCTTAGATGTTTTATTAGCTTTTCTCACATAAACAAATATACTCAGATAAAGGTACTTCAATTCATGCAGAAATGAGGCCATGCTCTGGACATTACTCTGAAACTAGCTCTTCTTCGCTTAATGCTACATCATGGGAATTCCTGTAGGTCAACTCATCTTTTTAAGGGCAATTAGCTCATCTTTAAAATGGCTACATGATAGTCTATGGTTGAATATTCCATAATACACTTGACCTATTTCCATTTTACAGATAAAGAAACAGACTCAGAGAGCTGAAGATGTTTGTCAAAATACTTGCTGCCCCTTCCTATTAAGCCCTCTCTTCTTCCCATCTTAGGCTTGGCTTTGTGACATTGTGATACACTTTGGTCAATGAAGAGTGAGTGCAGATGACTTCTGGGCAAAGCCTTAAGAGCCACCCCATGGTGAGACCTCTCTCTCCTTTCCCTGGAACATACACCAGCAATATTTCACACAGAGTTGGTTCTTTCAGGCTGGATCTGGAAGTAAAGAGCTGAGGTTTAAATCAGATTAGAAATGCAGCATGCGCGTGAAATAAACTCGTGTTATTGTAAGTCTCTGAGATGGTGAGGGTTGTTTGTTACCACACGTGATTGAGAGAATGCTAACACAGTGTTTCTAGTCATTCGAGTGCTTGGGTGTTCACTGCAAATATTCACCATCACTGGTTGACCAAGCACCAACATACTAGTCAATAAAGACATGGGTTGACATGCTAATCAGGAAGAATCATCTCCTTTATTTTAGAAAATGATCAATAGCTCCCTCTTTAACTGCCGAACCCTAGCAAAGAATGTGACAGCATCACAGAAAAGATAAGTCTTCATAGCCAGGTAGGTTGAGGATTGTTATTTGTGCGTAGGAAGCCTTTAGGTGGTATTAGGAGAACTCTGACCCAGTTTCTACAGGTTGAAAACTACATGTACATGAGCAGGCAACACTGTGCTAAGGTAATGGAAAAGCCACCATCACTACTTAGAAAATTGCAGGGAAGGCAGACAAAATGGAGAGGAAAATAGATGGAATGGGACCTTAGGAAGTCTAATTCCAGCTCCACTGTGTGAAGAAACACATGTGTATCTGGACCTCAGTTTGCTCAGTTTTCAGATCCAATAAGGAACAGCAGGTGCAGTCACAACTGGTAAGAAAAGCATTTACTTTGATTGTTTTTAATTGCAAGGGCAATACACATTTATTGATTTTTAAAACAGGGAAGCATAAGGAGGAAAGTGGAAATTACCCAAATATCACAACTGTTGACAGCTTGATGGTTAGTCAGCCATACTTCCTCCGAAGTAAATGCATACACATATCACATAGTACAAAGCCTTCTAAATACATTGACTAAGTGTAAGTATACACATATGTGTATCACAAAATTCTCTCCTGCTCATTCTTTCCATTCTTCCTTTCCAGCTTGCCCGTGTCCCTCCAAACATACCTGGATATTCAGCAACATCCAGGCTTGCTACCTGCACTCCCTCCTCCCAGAAAACTCTTTCTCTCTCCACTGTCTCCTCTCCTTGCTACTCCTACTTATCCTGGAGGACTAAATTTATTCATCACCTTCTTAGAGGACAATTATTCCCTGACCTCTACCTTTGTCAGATGCCCTTCCATGTGCACCCAGAGCATCCTGCCCCTTCTTTCTCATGGAATATCACACTGGACTAGTCTTACCTCTTTATTATCTATTTTCCTTCCTATACCACACCTTGTGGGCAGGTACCACAGCTTTTGTTCACCAGTGATCACCAGTGGCTGGCCTGTAGTAAATGTTCAAAAATTGTTGAATAGAGGAATACAATATTCAACAACATGTGCTATCTATATTTCCTCAGAAGGCGCCAAAGCACTTGACATTTCTCAATAAATACCTATGGAAAGAACAATTATGGAAGAGGATGTAAGACATAGCAACCTGCCCTATAAAGTTTATAAATTAGAACAGGCACAGTGGCTCATGCCTGTAATCCCAACACTTTGGGAGATGAAGGCAGGAGGACTGCTTGAGGCCAGGAGTTCAAAACCAGCCTAGGCAACATAGCAACACCTCGTCTCTACAAAAAAATCAAAACATCAGCCAGGTGTGGTGGTGCATGCCTGTAGTCCTAGCTACTTGGGAGGCTGAAGTGAAAGGGATGCCTGGGGCCAGGAAGTCAAGGTTGCTGTGAGCCATAATCGTGCCACTGCACTTCAGACTGGGTGACGGAGTGAAACCCTGACTCCAATAAAATAAAATTAAATTTCTAAATCAGATGGGAATAAAACAGTAACAAAAGGAAACTTCAGTAAGCAATTAAGTGCCATGTTCTTTTCTTCTGCCTCCTCCACTAATCATCTTCAAATTGGAAGGGACAGAACAAAATCCCTAACTTCAGTTCCACATTTGTTTCTTCTCTGAGGGTATCTTGCAGCACCAATTGGAAAAAGACACTAGAAACTTTAACACATATACTCTGAAATCTCAGTTGCTGAATCATTGATTTACCATTCAAAGTCCAATAAGAATATTTCTGGTCAATGACCAACAGTCCACAAGGCCACTCAGAGATCCAGGCTCCTTCTATCTGCAGCTCTGCCCTTCTCTATGACCTTGGAGTCCCTTACTTTTAAGCTGGAGGTGGGGAGAGACACTTTTAGGAGCCAGGCCTGTAAGTGCTGCTCATCACATTCATCCCTTTTGCGTTGGCTAAAACACAGTCACATCTGTTTACAAAGGAGGCTGGGAAATGTAGTCTAGTTGTACAAACCAAAAAAAAAGGAAAGGGCTTTGGTGAAAACTTCATAGTTCTTCTGCCACAGCTGGTAATGGAGTACTTATTCTTCTCAAGTTATCCCAAGTCCAGGTAATCTTGACTTATACTGAAAACACTTGTTTTAAAAGAAGAAAACTACCCAACTAACGTCGGACATGAGAAAGGATCATACCAGGTTTACAGATTTGGTGAATAAAAAAAGGGTCAGTTCCACAACTGAAAAACCACTAATGATTAGAGACCACTCCCAAATTCTGAAGGACATTACTTAAGACAACTTTTATGAATTTGGAAATAAAGTGATGATTACTGTAAGTACTATGAGTTCACTAGGAACTATCGTAAATGAACCTAGCAGGTTTCTGGTACATAGGAGACAACAAATATGTGTTGAGTAGAAGAAATTCAGGTCTATTTTAAGGCAACTACCCTATTGACAAATAACTCTAAAGTCAGAAAAGTTCTTTTTAAATACAGTAGAGTTTTCCTCTCTAACTTCTAACCAATACCCTGGCTCTAACCTCAAAACCTACAGAATAAGTCAACTTCTCCATGTCACAATTGCAATATTGTTTGGAGACTATAATAGGTGTTCTCATGATCTTCCCCTGCCCTCCCTTGCCTGCTGCCCCCAGTAAACAATCCCAGTTCATTCCATTCTTCTCCAATGGACAAGGTTTTAGGCCTCTCACCATTTGGCTGCCCTTCCCACAGGTCTCTGTGGTTGGCCGAAACTGCTTTCCAAATTTCATGCCCATAGTATTCCCAATGATATCTACCTGGCAGCCGTTAGCAGAATTATTACTCCCAACTCTAGGCATCATGTCCTTACTTTGTGACTAGAAGTATTTAAGCAGTGAAGGTGCTGCCAAATAAATCCCTGCATCAGGAGAAGGGCAAGACTTAGAAAATGACTTCTAGCCGGGCTCGGTGGCTCAGCCTGTAATCCCGTGCTTTGGGAGGCCAAGGTGAGTGGATTGCCTGAGCCTACGGGTTCAAGACCCACCTGGGCAACTTGGCGAGACCTCATCTCTACAATAAATAAAAAAATTAGCCGGGTGTGGTAGCGTGCGGCTGTAGTTCCAGCTACTTGGAAGGCTGAGGCAGAAGGATCGACGGAGCCCAGCAGGTCAAGGTTGCGGTGGCCAGAAGTGGCCACTGCACTCCAGTCTGGGTGACAGAGTGAGACTCCAACTCAAAAACAAAAGAAAGAAAGAAAGAAAGAAAATGACTTCTAAGGAATCTTGCCATTTTATGATCCTGTAAGTTTCGTGGAAGTTCTGCCCTGGGGTGGGGGCAATGAGTAAGTTCTTCATTTTGTTAGTTCCCAGGAAAGTTGGTTATTATATATACAATGGAATATTATGCAGCCATAAAGAAGGACAAACATATGGACTATGCAGCAAATTGGATAGATTTGGAGTCGATCATACCCAGTGATTTATTGCAGAAACAAAGAACTGAATTCCATATGTTCTCACTCATAAGGTGACCTTGAACAATTATAATGCTGTGGGAAGGTGATTGGCAGCAGCAGAAAACTGTCAGGGGAAGGGGGGTGGGATTGGCAGTTGGGGGAAGTTGCTAGGGAAGGGAGGGGCACGCCTCATGAACAAGGGTACCTGCATGATCAACGTTTGTATACCTAGCCCTGAATTGAACCCCACACCTTTATAATAATAAATTAATTAATTTAAAAAATTAAAAAAGACTGGCACCTCTCCTTCTCTCTCTTGTCATGTGATACCTGCACATGCTGGATCTGTTTCACCTTCCACAGAAAAGGAATCACCATAGGGTAATGGTGTGTGTAAAGCTATACATTCCTCCTTGACAAAAACCTTTAAAAAATCCAAGAAGACTTTCATAGGGGCTCTGATGTATAACAAACATTTGTTGAGCACCCTCTCTGTGCCAAGCACCATGCCACGTGCTATGGAAAAGCAGAAGAACGAAAGGTACTTTCTTTCTTTCTTCTTGATACTTGGCCTTAGGTGAGCAAAACAGATTTTAAAAAATAATACATAATTACACAAAGAAATATGGAGAAACAAACTAAAATTCTATTGTTAAGAGGAAGTCACCATTTTCCTGGCTTGTTTTCCATGAGGGACATTTAATAGAGTAACCCTCTTGTCGTCTCTCCATCCTTATTTATTCCCCATGAGAAAAAGTGAGCTGAATTATCTGAGTTCAGAAGAAAGACCCAAGCATGCAACTTACTCTCTCTTCTCAGAGTCAATTTATCCAAAGGATATATACAGTCACTATCCCTTTGAAACAGGCCTACAAATCTTTGCCAAGGACCAGTAAGGTAACTTTAACTTAGAGGTGACACATCAGTGCTATGGTTGAATGTCCCCTCCAAATCTCACGTTGAAATTTGATCCTCAGTGTTGGAGGTGGGGCCAAATGGGAAGTGTTTGGATCATGGGGGCGGGTCTCTCATGAATAGATGAATTCCCTTGTTGGGGGCAGACAGTGAGTTTTCCATTCTATTACTTTGATTTGTTCCCGAGACAGCTCAGTATTTAAAAGAGCCTGGCACCGCCCCCCTTCTCTCTTTTGCCTCCTCTCACCATGTGAACTCTACACACACCGGTTACACTTAACCATCCACTTTGAACAGAAACAGCCTGAGACCCTCACCAGATACAAACACCCAGTCATGAACTTTCCAATCAGCAGGATCATCAGCCAAATAAACTTTTTTTCTTTATAAATTACCCAGCCTTGGGAATTCCATTATAACAGCACAAAACAGACTAAACCATCAGGAAATCTGCCATGACCTCCAATCCAGTCTGTACCGGCTATCCCATTGACATTTTGATGCCCATTCATCTGATTCCCATGCCTAACTTTCAGATGGTTCTGCACTCAAGAAAGGAAGAAACAGGTGTTACTCGTCTCTCTCCTCTAATCCCAATAACTGTGAAGAAAAATTATAGGGACTCATGAGAGTATAAGAAAGAAATCTAGAGCCGGGCTCGGTGGCTCAGTCTGTAATCCCACGCCTTTGGGAGGCTGAGGTGAGTGGACTGCCTGATCCCGCGGGTTCGAGACCCGCCTGGGCAGCGAGACCTCATCTCTACAATAAATCAAAAAATCAACCGGGCATGGTAGTGTGCACCTGTAATTCCGGCTACTCGGAAGGCTGAGGTGGAAGGATCGCCGTAGCCCAGCAGGTCGAGGTTGCGGTGGCCGGGAGCGGCCGCTGCACTCCAGTCTGGGCAACCGAGTGAGACTCCAACTCGAAAAAAAAAAAAAAAAAGAAAGAAATCTAATTTAGATAGAGAAAGGGCACATTAGGAAAATCACAGAAATCCTCTTTAAAGTGTCCTAATCTAACATCAAAAGGAAGATAGAAAATGGCCAAGGAACAGGGAAGGGGTGGGAGGGCTCATATAAAGGTTCTTTGGAAATGATTAGTTTGTCTTGTCTGAGGAACTGAGGAAGGCCAGTGTGGGTGTCACTGGGGCTGGTCATCAAATACTTCCAGCTGTCTGCCTTCCAAGCAAATAGGATTGCACTTCCTGGTCCCCTTTTGGTTGGGTGGGGCCATAAGCTAGTTTTAGTCAATGAACTTGGTGACTTTTTTAGGCAACGACTCTTAATTGCTGAGATGAGAGACCCTTTGAAGCTCTCTTTCCCTCTACCATGAGAGCTGAAAATGTTCATGAAAGCGAGGGTTCTATCAGCTTGGACATGCTGCAGGAACAAGAAAACTTTTTTGTCTTGACACTGAGGTTTGTTTGGTTTTGTTTGTTTGTTTTACTATAGCATAACTTAGGCTGTCCTGACTGATACAGCAATAGACAGTGTGGCTGGAGAAAAGTAAGTGAGCGGAAAGGTACCATTACAGGCTAACAGGATATCCTTAAGGGCTTTTCAACAGGGTAGTTTGGCAGGTTCCAAATATTATGTATTAAAACAAGGTAGTATTGCTACTTGACTCTTAAAACACCCCATCCATTCCACTATGGAAAAGGCTATTTTTAAAAATCTATCAACAAGAATTTACTGCGCACCTCTATCCTTCCATATACCAGGCACTGTATTAAGCACTGGAGATACAAAATAAGAATAAGACACAGTTCCTGGATTTGGAGTCAGGATTTTAAGAAGACATTTACAAGATCATGTGATAAACAGTTTCCACTGCAGATATGTATCCAGTGTGGTGAGAGCCAAAGAAGATGACTATTTGAGGCGAAGTGACAGATAGGGTGAAGAAAGTTTCTGAGGTAGTCACTATTTCAACTGGTCTTGAGGGGTAGATAGGAGTTTGTCACGTGGTATTTCGATAAAGTAAATGGAAAGACAGAAAAATGTTGGAAGGATGGAAAATGTATGGGGTGGCTGAGACTCAGAGGAATGGAGGGAATGTGGAGTGCAGGGTGTGGTAGGCTGCATTGCTGTTCACAAATACTTGCTGCTCCTCCCCACTGACATCAGGCTAAGCCATATGGATTGCTTTCAGCAGAAGTTTTAAGAGCTGTGCTCTTTTCTCTCTGCCATGACAGTCAGCAATGTTTTAGAAAGAGGATGCTCTGTTATCCAGGGTCCTGGAGCAAGAATAATGTGTGAAGCAGAGACACAGCCAATTTATGAAGGACATATAGTTAGAGTGAGATTCTATGTTTGTAATCCAGTAGGATTTTTGGATTACTACCACAGCATAACCTAGAGTATACAGAGATGTGTGCGTCCAACTCTTGGACTTCCAGGCACATAGTAGGACTGTACTTTCTTATACCTTTTAAGTAAGACATGGTCATGTGACCAGTTTTGGCAAATAATATGTAAATACAATAATGTTTGTCATCTCTAGAGGAAGCTTTTAAAGCCAACGTGAATTCACAGTGCTTTCTTTCCCCTGCCAGAGTGACCAGGATAGTTGTAGAAGCACAAATCAAGATGAAACCTACAGAATAGGTTTCTGAATGAGCACATTGAGCAGAACCCAATGACCTTGAACAGGTAGTATGTGTAAGAAATAACTTTTTTTGTTAAACCACTGAGATTCTATTAATAGGATTTTTTGTTATAGCAGCACAACCTAAACAATCCTGACTGATATAAAAATTGGTACCTAGACATGGGGTTATGTAATAATGACAACAATAAACATAACAACAATAAAACTAAACAACCATTTAGACAGCAATCACAAAGAATACTCAATCAGAAACTGAAAAGATGGTGATCTATTTGGTGAACATATTACTTGTGATCATTTAGAAGGCAGATCATGAATCTAATGAACTAAAGCAAGAGTTTGTAAGATAGAATGTAAGTAGCATGTGTTAGTGGCTGTTGGGTACATTCAGAAAGTTACTACAAGTTATTGTGAGCTGAGCTCAGAAAAGATTTGGCCATTTTGCAAGCAGGAATGAAATGGAGTAGAGACAATCTACAAATCCAGGGATTTGCAGCGTTAGAAGAGGCAACTGTTTCTCAATCCCAACTAGTAAAATATAAAATCATGAAATGTTTTTAACAAAAAAGGGCTTTGGAATAAATAAGTCTTGAAGTAAGGATCAAGCCAAGAAGTATGAACCTATTGTTAAAACCTCAGGATAAATTAAGATATTACCCAGCATATGCTTTTAATTGAACAAAATGGCTCTGGGAAAGGGAGGAAAGATGTAACTTTCCCACCAAAGCCCAATAGGCCTAAAGCACTCAAAACCAAGCAGAGAGCTAGAGAGCAGGAGAGAGACACAGGGCACGGGGATAAGCAGTCAGGAGAACAAGAAAGCAAAGAAATTTGGCAAACCACAGAAGCATGTCTGGAAAAGAACAGTGGCTGTGACCATTGGGACATGGACCACCTGGTATCAGACAGGTAAGAAACATTTATACACATATTCAAGACTTAATATCACCCTGCATACCACCAAATGTTAAAAGCTTTATTTAAAGGCATATTTCCCGATGCCTGATTTAGCTGTATAAAAGGAAGTCTCTCCAAAGACAAATTCAGGGGTCATGGTAAACAATAGACAGAGCAGCTACACTCAGGCAGCAGAATCAGGATTTAATCAGGGTATTCAAAGGGGTTCTTCAGCAAGTCTACTCAATGGTCGAGGGTCTGCTGTGGTTTTCCACATCTTTCTTTTCCAAATGGAGCATCTACCGCAGTCATCCTATCACTGTCTCACCATACATACTGAGGCTATGCAGGATAAACATCTTGCCTGCAGATGAAGAGTCTACGATACAGCACCCAAAAAGCCTGGAAGTCATGCTTGGTGCTGTGACTGGATGGGTGGTTAGGGCTGTCTCCCTTGAGGAAAGAGCCAGGGAATCCCACCGGGAGAGGAGAGCAGACCAAACATTTGGTGACTAGAAAGGGAGACAGAAACATTGGTATTGCTCCCTAAATATTTCCAGAGAGTACTTCAAGACACCAGTAGGATTGCAGGGACTTAAGTTAGGCATGGCCATGTGACTCGCTTTGGCCAATGACTTATGAGTGGTAGTGATGTGTACTACTTCCAGGTAGAGGCTCTGACAAGCAGTGAAGGATGTGCCAAGTTCTCCCCCACCCACAGCCAGATCAGCTGTGAGAAGTGACATCAAGAGGAAGCCTCCTTCAGCCTGAGCCCTGGAGTGACTGCGGAACCACAAGGAACAAGGAATAAAGTTCCACTGGGTTAAGCCACTGAGATGTCAGCCTTGCTCGTGAGGGCAGGATAGCCCAGCCTTTCCTGACCGAGAACTGGGAGTGAGAGATGAAGCTGGAGGGAGCAGGAGCTGGAATGTGCTTCTCCCAGGCAAAGGAGTCGGAACTCTCTTCTGGTCTTAAGGGAAAGCCAATGAAGGCTTCCAAGCAGGGGCGTTAACATGAACAGATTTGTTATTTTTTGGATGAAATATGCTATTTCTCAACATAAGGAGAAGATCAGCCTACTAAACCACATGAGGCAGAGAGGAACACACAGAACCCTTCGGCAAAAGATATATATTTATACAAAGTCCTAAGTCTTGAAGTTTCCAAATACAGGGAGCTCTGAAAAGAGTTATAGTCAGAGGATCAGGCTTCCATGCCACAAACACCATTTCCTCTGCAGACAACTAACACCTCACAACAAAGTTTACCAGAATGGAGAAAATACAAACGAATGTAACACAGAACAAAGGTCAATTTCCAGTTGCCTATGTGACCTTAACCTCTCTGAGCCCATTTCCTCATATGTTAAATCTGGACAATAATATACAACTCTCTAGATGGTAGAGGGGGAGAAAACAGCACATTAAATTGCTTCGGAGACTACCTGGTGGACAGTAGGTGTTTAATACATGAGACTTATTTTTTATTACTGTTATTAAAAATTATTTAGAACACCAGCTCCCTGATGACAAGAGAAAATGATTCAGGGCACAGACAGAGGAGAATGTTCTCTCCCTGAGGAGAGTAATGGATCATGGATCGCCTCATCACTGTATCTCTTTTCATCCCCACCCAGTTCAGCGCCTGGCTCACGGTAGCCATTCCGTTACCCTCTGCTGCATCAGTGAAAGTGAGGTGAGTGCCTGAAGTGAAGAAAAGTTGGCAGGGTTCCCACTGATACCAGCCGCTGGTTTCTGAACACTCAAAGCCACAAATACCTTAGGGCTGGGGGCAACGGACCAAGGCTGAATTTCCCCAAGTTCAAAGGCGGTAGGGTCTGAGTTAGAACCTAGCAACTTAAGTCGCTGCGGGACCAACTTCAAACCCCAGTCCTAGACAGAGGCTTGGGAAAGGGCTGACTTCGATCCCTTTCATCCCTCCCCTCCTCCTCTCCCTGCTCCTTACAGGAAAGTACACCTGGTCCTGCCAAATCGCACACTTACATCCTGGCATTCCCGCCAGGCTCTGGGAAACTGCGAGGAGGGCAGGGAAGGGGGCTGGGCGGCCAATCCCTCCCTAGTCCTACGGGCGACGAGGCTACTCTAACTCCTGGCAGCCCACTGAGGTGGCTCCCGCGAGCCCCGCTTGCAGACGAGGGATCTGAAGCCCAGAGAAGTTCCGTGGTTTGCTCACTTCACACCGTGGCAGCCTGGCCACGAGAGAACATCGATGCCTAACTTCGGAATTCTTTCCACCACACACTCCTGTCCCTAAGGGGTGCAGAGCAGGGGGAGGATGAAATAACAGCCGCGGAGAAAGAACCACTCACTTGTGTCTAGCGCTTCCTAGAGGCTGCGCGAGATATGGGCGCACCACCCGGCTGGGAGTGGAGAGACGGTGAGGTCCCGGTCCTACCCCAGACTCCTAGTTCTCCTGCGTGACTTTCGGCGAGTTGTCCGCCGTCCTCGGGATTGTCTTCCCGGAAGCAAACCGGGGCGGGCGGAGTGTGTGTGTGTGTGTGTGTGTGTGTGTGTGTGTGTGTGCGCGCCGCGCGCGCGCGTGTGTGGTGCGTGTTGTGTTGTTTTGCGTGAGCTTGTTGCCCAGGGCGGGAGGGAGGAGGCGATCACCGAGGCTCCCCGAGTTTCGGATGCCCTAAATGCTGGTTCTCAGCTGAATGCTGTTATACCCCAATTGCACCCTATAAAAACTGTCCCTCCGAGACAAAGCTGTGAACCCCACACTCTGCCCCCCACCGTCCCGGAGAAAGAAGTAGGGTGCAGCGGGGGCTCCGCTAAGCGCCCGGTTTTTCCCGCAAGGCGAATCGCTAGGCGCAGCCAGACGGCCGCGCGGACCGTAGCTCCTGAACTTGACCGAGACAAACTTCGGCGCCTTCTCAGTGTAGGGGGCCGCCTCTCGCGAGACCGCCCCCAAACTTTCGCTCGCCCCCCCCCCCCGGGGGGACTTCACAGAGCCACCTTAACGGCGGTGCTCCCGCCCCCCGGAAGTGCGGGGGGGCTGGACTTGGACTCTCAGCCACCGGCCCTCGGAGGACTTCGAGCCCCGCAAGTGGGGAAACACCACCCCTCGGCTCGGCTACCCTCGGCCCCTGGCAACCGCCCGGGATCCCCAGCCCTCTGGATTCCCGCATCCCCTGCGTCCCAGTCTGGAGCCGTGAACTTGAGCCCGCCTCCGTCCCAGGCTGCGAGCGTCCACCGGCTCGCGGCAGCCACCGTCACTAGACAGCCAAACCCCAAGACGTCAGCCCACAATGCACCGGGCGGGCCGGGAAAGACGCGCCGGGCGGGGACCGGGGAAGAGCGGGCCGAAAGGCGTGCGGGAGGGGGAGGAGGAGGAGTAGAAAGCAGGGCCCGACTGTAGGAGGGCAGCGGAGCATTACCTCATCCCGTGAGCCTCCGCGGGCCCAGAGAAGAATCTTCTAGGGTGGAGTCGCCATGGCGACGGGCGGGCCCGCCCCCCTGAGAGCGACGCGAGCCAATGGGAAGGCCTTGGGGTGACATCATGGGCTATTTTTAGGGGTTGACTGGTAGCAGATAAGTGTTGAGCTCGGGCTGGAGAAGGGCTCAGAGTTGCCCTGAGTGTGGCTGGAGCAGCGAGGCGGGAGAGGAGGTGAGCGGACTCAGGCAGGCAGACAGACAGACACAGTCAGCCAGCTAGGACGGCAGCAGAGAGTCCGGAGTGCAGATCTTGTCTTCTTTCTCATCTTCTCTCCTACTGCCCAGAGCCAGCGCCTGTGGCTCCCGGGCTGGTGTTTTGGGGAGCGCTCGAAGAGCCCCTTCTCCAGCCGCCCACGGGAGGAGAACCCCGCTGCCCAGGCGCTGCTGACAGCCGCGGAGAGAGCAGCGGCCGCCCGCGCGCCCGCCCGGGGAAGCCGGAGAACGGCTGCAGCGGCCAAGAACTTTCCCGGCCAGGAGGACCAGGGGCAAGTGGCCCCGAGTCCCGGAGCGAACTTTTTGCAAGCCTTTGCTGCGCCCTAGACTGCCCCCGAGGCGGTAAAGACCAGAAGGCGGCGGGGAGAGGAGAGGCGCGCGCTCCGTTTCGCTCGCACCGGTTGCTGAACTTGGGCGAGCGCGAGCCGCGGCCGCCGGGCGTCCCCCTCCCCCTCGCAGCGGAGGAGGGGACAGTCGTCGGAGTCGGGGCGGCCGAGACCCGCCACTGACCGGCCACCGCGGGGTCCGCGCCCACCCGCGCCGCCGGGAGGGCAGCCGTGCCGGGGAGCGAGTTCGCCCGCGGGCTCCGAGGATCTGCTGCGCCCGAAGAGCGCTCAGTGAGTGACCGCGACTTTTTCAAAGCCGGGCAGCGCGCGCGAGCCGAGGAGAGCGCAGGCGGCGCCTTAACCCTCCGCTCCCTGGAGCGAGCTGGTGAGGAGGGCGCAGGGGGGACGACAGCCAGCGGGTGCGCGCGCTCTTAGAGAAACTTCCCCTGCCCAAGGCCCCGGAGGTGCGGGTGTCCCCGCCTGCCAGAGCGCTGTTGCGGCCCCGAAACTTCTGCGCGCAGCCCAAACTAACCTCACGTGAAGTGACCGACTGTTGTTCTATGACTGCAAAGATGGAAACGACCTTCTACGACGATGCCCTCAACGCCTCGTTCCTCCAGTCCGAGAGCGGCCCCTACGGCTACAGTAACCCCAAGATCCTGAAACAGAGCATGACCCTGAACCTGGCCGACCCGGTGGGCAGCCTGAAGCCGCACCTCCGCGCCAAGAACTCCGACCTCCTCACCTCGCCCGACGTGGGACTGCTCAAGCTGGCGTCGCCCGAGCTGGAGCGCCTGATAATCCAGTCCAGCAATGGGCACATCACCACCACGCCGACCCCCACCCAGTTCCTGTGCCCCAAGAACGTGACGGACGAGCAGGAGGGCTTCGCCGAGGGCTTCGTGCGCGCCCTCGCCGAACTGCACAGCCAGAACACGCTGCCCAGCGTCACGTCGGCGGCGCAGC
>NW_007258892.1:539448-568587 GCF_000164805.1 Carlito syrichta | reverse complement strand
CCCGGCGAGACGCCGCCCCTGTCCCCGATCGACATGGAGTCCCAGGAGCGGATCAAGGCGGAGAGGAAGCGCATGAGGAACCGTATCGCCGCCTCCAAGTGCCGGAAAAGGAAGCTGGAGAGGATCGCCCGGCTGGAGGAAAAAGTGAAAACCTTGAAAGCGCAGAACTCGGAGCTGGCGTCCACGGCCAACATGCTCAGGGAACAGGTGGCACAGCTGAAACAGAAAGTCATGAACCACGTTAACAGCGGGTGCCAACTCATGCTAACGCAGCAGTTGCAAACGTTTTGAGGAGAGACTGTCGGGGGCTGAGGGGCAACGGAGAAAAAAAAAACAACACAGAGAGACAGACTTGAAAACTTGACAAGTTGCTACGGAGAGCATAAAGAAGTGTCCGAGAACTAAAGCCAAGGGTATCCAAGTTGGACTGGGTTGCGTCCTGACGGCGCCCCCAGTGTGCACGAGTGGGAAGGACTTGGCGCGCCCTCCCTTGGCGTGGAGCCAGGGAGCAGCCGCCTGCGGGCTGCCCCGCTTTGCGGACGGGCTGTCCCCGCGAGAACAGAACGTTAGACTTTTCTGTAACATTGACCAAGAACTGCATGGACCTAACATTCGATCTCATTCAGTATTAAAGGGGGGGAGGGGGAGGGGATTGCAAACCGCAATAGAGACTGTAGATTGCTTCTGTAGTACTCCTTAAGAACACAAAGGGGGGGAGGTTTGGGGAGGGAGGTTTGTGAGGCGGGAGGGAGGTTTGTGAGAGCTGAGCTTACAAATGAACTCTTTCTGGCCTGCCTTCGTTAATTGTGTATGTACATATATATATTTTTTAATTTGATGAAAGCTGATTACTGTCAATAAACAGCTTCATGCCTTTGTAAGTTATTCCATGTTTGTTTGTTTGGGTGTCCTGCCCAGTGTTGTTTGTAAATAAGAGATTTGGAGCACTCTGAGTTTACCATTTGTAATAAAGTATATAATTTTTTTATGTTTTGTTTCTGAAAATTCCAGAAAGGATATTTAAGAAAATACAATAAAATATTGAAAAGTAACCCCCAACCTCTTCTCTGCATCATCTATAGATAATAGATATCTAGGTGAAGTTGAAGGAGTTAAGAGTGTCACTTAAAATCACTCTCAGTGCTTCTTCCTATCAAGAAGTGAAAACTGTTCTCTTAGACTTTAGAAATACATGTATCTGATGCTATCATCAGGTTATACTCTTCCCTCCTCCCACTGTCTATATAGAATTGCTTACCAAAGGTTAGTGTGGTGTTTCAGGAGACTGGGAAAAAGTGACTGCATGGGAGGGGGGCAGCCCGCTGGAAAGTCAGACATTTCAAAGTTTGGTATTGTATCAAGTGGCATGTGCTGTGACCATTTATGATGTTAGTAGAAATTTAACAGTAGATGCTTATTCTCAAAGCAGGAACTGGTGGCAGATTTTACAAAAGATGTATCCTTCCAATTTGGAATCTTCTTTAGCAAGTCCTAGATAAATAAGATGGCCTTTGCTTATGAATATTTATAACAAGCATCTTGTCACAATAAATGTATTCAAATACCAATAACAGATCTTGAATTGCTTTCCCTTTACTACTTTTTTCTTCCCAAGTTATATATTGAGGCTTTTCTTTTCAGTTACCGAGGTTAACATTACTGCAATCTGAAGTTATACTCAGGAATTAAGAAGCAAAGAATATAGGAAGAGTCAACTAGAAGTTGTAAACTGGTTGAAACATTCTCCCAATCTCATTAACCCCTCCCCATTTTCTCTTTTGATCTCTGATTTTCTCTCTACTTCCCCCCTCGCCCCCCCAACACCAATACCTATGCCTAAGGAAATTTCCAGTATAGCTAGCAGTTTAGCATTTTGGATCTGTCTATAGTTTATTTCTTAATTTGTTTCTAAAATGATCAGCCTATTGTTTAAATAATTATTACAGAATCAGTCTCAAAAGATGGTAATCTAATACTATGGAAAAGATTTGCAAGAGAAAACATGGACACTAACACAGTGATTACATGTTTAAATCAAACCTCAGCTCTGGGGAAATGACAAACTTAAATTCTGTCTACAGATATAACTTTAGAGATCAACAAGGCAGTACTCAACAAGGGAGCAATTCTTGCTTGGTTGCTTTTCATCCCAAGAGCCAGTATGATTATCAAGCAGCAAAAGCAATTTGATATCCAGGAATATTTCACAAACCACTAATTGAGGCAGGGCTGTTTGCTCATTAGTAGTGCTCTAGTACCCAACAGGTCTGGGAGTGCTAATATCCTGCCTGTGGCTGTAAATCCAAACACACAAAGAGTTTCTCCTTGGGAGTAGATCTAGGAGTGGGAGAGATTGGACAGGCTTGTTAGCTATCAGATACACTCTCCGTTGTAATAACACTTCTTGAACAAAGGGTTACTGGGAGCAGAGCCGAGTTTGCCAAACAGTGAATTTGCCGATGTCAGCAACCCGGAAGGTGAGTTGATTTTGACCATATGTAGGAATAGTCAGCAGAGGGACAATAAAGCACTTTGGGGTGGGGCTCTGTGGAAGCTAAACAAGAGCGGACTAGAAAAAATAAGCAGGCTGGGGAATTAATTACCTGCAAAGGTAGACTAAGCCCAGACAACAGTGCAGCACAGAAAAGCCACACCACTCCCCAGTTTGCTTTAGATTTCAGTGTTAAAAAAAAAAAAGAGTCTGAAACTCAGGCCTAGCCCCATGCTTGATTGTTTCAACCAACATTCTAAATATGTATCTCTGAAATTCTAACCATTCTGACCAAAAGGCGTGGAAAAAAATAATAGTGGTAGAGAAAATTAACCTATGACCGCCAATAAACTTTGGAGGCAAAAGATCAGCTAATGACTTGTAAACATTCAATGGCTAATTTTATTACAGGCCTTCAAAGAGTTATTCTTTAGGTAACATTCATAGTTGGAGAAGATGAAGTTAGTGGCACATAAAGTCACCAATACTCTCTTAATTTGTTTTATGTATGTGAAATAAATAATTCAGTTAGAAATTCTTAACCCTCTGTGTCCATTGGGACAGAGGGTTCATGAACTCAATGAAAATTCCTACAAAATTTGTGTGTGTGTGTGTGTGTGTGTGTGTGTGTGTGTGTGACGCACGCACATGCCTGTGCATGCACACGCCTTTCTGGGGAGAAAGATTTTTATTAAGCTTTTATTTGGTTCTCCTAGAATTTCAGGACTTAAAAAAAGGTTAATAAACTATGAACTGAATAACCACATGTCCACCTTCAGAGACTTATCTCCACATGAATCTGAATTCCATGTTCTTTTTCCATGTTTCTGCTTGCATCCCTATGCCTGGAATACCTTTCCTTCTGGTTCAACTGATAAATACTATCCATTCTTCAAGGCTTGGCATATGTGGCACTTTCTCTGTGAAGTCTTCCTTACTAACTCCATCTCTAGGTAGAATGAACAGTTCTCCATTGAGCATCATAACATTTTATCCAAACTCCTTTGATAGCACTTACTAAGTCTATTAAGACCAGAATCCTATCCTATTCACTAGTGGATCCTCAAACTGCTAGTGCAGTGTCTGGCACAAAATAGATATTCATAAAATAAATGTTTAATGACTGAGCAAGTGAACTTAAATTCTTCAACATAATTTCTGGTTTTAAGTTCTTCTAGTAAATATATTTCATCCATTTCCAGGTGCATGATTCCAGATGGATCACCCACCCACCCACCCCCCCGAAAGTCCTGGCCAGTCACCAAGTTCTAAAGTCTCGTTCTCAATGAGTGTTCTTAAAAGAATAAACTGTTAATGCATCCATACTTCCAGCCACACAGAGCATCCCCTCCTGTCTCCATGAATGCGAGTGGGCACCTTCTTATATAAAATGGGTCTGCCTGAACATCCGTCCTGGAGGTGGAGATGGGGCTGGATAATAAGCGTTTCCTTGGACAGGCAAAAAAGTAGCTCCAGATGCTGCTTCATTGAAAACAATAAGCTTTATTGGTAATGACAGAGGGAACTTCGTAAAGTTACAAGTATTTCAAGAGTCCAGAAGTTTTAGTACCCAATGTTTGTTTGCTGAGACAGGGATCATGCTAATCCATCTATTCCCTGTGTCCTTCCACTATTAGAGAAGAATGCATTGGTTGAACCGAGGAATAAGACAGTGTCTTCTAATCTGCCTGCTCCTTGCCTCTACCACCTGTTTCTGTATGATCAAGTGGAATCTCATGAAAAAGGGGAAGAGGGTTAAAACCTGAGATGGCTCCAGAACATACAACTATCCCTTCCTAACTCTGGAATCTAACCCTAGTTGTTTGGTTTTGGACTTTCTGGCACCCCAAACCAGGGCACTACCCTGAACTCGCGTCTCTTTGAAGCCCTAGACTTGGCTGTGGAGACTCAACGACGAGCAAGATATAATCCCTATTCCCAAGGAGCTCACATTCAGGTGGGGAGAAGTGTGGAGATAAAGTAGAAACTATTCTAATGGCACAAAGCATGTGCTATAAGAAAGAGGTGTTAAATAGGGGAAGAAAGAGACATTCTTAGGAAAAGCTCCACAAGATAGCTAACACTAGAGCCAATCCAGTGGAACTCGCCAGGCAGAAAAGGTTGGGGAGGAATTTGTATACAAAGGAACAGAAACATGAGAAAACGTGGTGCATTTGGGGGCCTGTAAGCTGCTTAGAGGGACTGGGAAGGAAAGAGTGAAAGGAAAAGAAGGGAGGTAAGGCATAAAAGTTGCAGATTGAGAAGTAATATTGATTCCATGTATCCCATAGGTGATGGAGAAATCTAGATGAATTTGAAACACAGTAAGGACTTGAACACACTCAACTTGAGACAGATTAATGCTGGCAACAGTGTGGAGAATGGACTGGTGAGGAGGAAGCCAAGTAAGAGGAGAAATGCCCAAGAGAGGTTTTTAGTTTAATGTAGGATGCCTGTGGTATCTAAAGTAGTTTTGGAGTTGGAGGAATGGGAAGAAGATGACTTGGTCCAAGCTACATCGGGACACATTTCTTTGTATGCAGCTTTCTGACAAGTTAGGCTTAAAAAGGGACATTAGGAAGTTCATTTTTCACTTATACTACTTGTCCCATACTTATGTTTTCCTCTCCACTTAATTTGATATCCTGAAAGAAAGTCATCTTGCAAAATGGTCCAGAGCCCACCTGCTCAAATAAGCAAATATGAAAGAAACAAGATTGTGACCACCTGGGCCAGGCCTCCCAGATTGACAGTACAGAGTTAGTCCTCACTGCTGCAAGACCAAAACTGATTTGATCTAGTCATGCAGAATTAAGTTCAGTGAAGCTAATTTGCTCAAGCCCTACAAACTCTTTGATATATAAACAAAGGAGCCAATGTTTTTATTTATGTTGGTGGAATTGGACAATAACACCTCACATTCACTTAACACTCACTTTCTACCACAAGTAATATCGAATTCCTATTTTGTGCCAGGAACACAGCAGAGAGTGAAATCAACAGGATGCCTCCCTTCGTGGAATTTATCATCTAGTTGAGAGAGACGGTAAATAAACACACAAACAAATGTATGGTTCAAGTGCAATTATGAAGAACTGGACCTTATTAAGGGAAAAACATCTAAACTGGGTTAGTGGCAAAGGAGACCTTTCTGGAGAAATACTTCAGCTACGAATTTTTAGATGACTAAGAGTTCACCAGGTGAAGAGCAGAAGAGTAGGAGAATAGGGGTGGAGCATCCCTGGTGGAGAGTCAGTAGGAGGGAGAGCTTGGGAACGACTCTGGTACACCCTAGCTGTTAGGAGGAGGCCTGACTAAGCCCCTAGAGTGGAGTGAGTCAAAGGAAGAGTGACAAGTAATGAAATGTGTGCTCTCCTGTCCATATTCTTGTAGTTTCCAAAGTACTTTAGCCTCTTTTATCTTATTTTATTTTCACCACTATTGTGGGGATGCCCATTGACAGTAAGTTGTGTCTCACAGGAACAGAAGCCAAGGCTCCCAGTGAGTTTTAATTGCTATTATTGAGGCTGTGCATCCAATAACTGGTGGAACACAATTCAGTCCTCACACATCAAGAACTATATTTTTCTCCTATATTGTTCCAGGAACCAGAAAACATGGTGACCTTGGGTCTCTTAGCCAATGTACACCCCTACTTCTACATCAAGGACCCTGAGGAACCGAATTAGTCATCAGAAGATTCTTTGATGTGCACAACATCTGAGCAAAGGTAATCAGATAGTCTCCTGGGATATTTTGTCCACGAGCAGCAACATCTAATGAACTCTCCTTGCCCTGTTGCAATCTCCCCCTCTCTGGAGGGAACAGAATATTTCTGCGCTGAGACACCCTGACAGTTTCCTGCTATACAAACTTCCTTCATGTATATCCACTAAAAACATTGGCTAATGGTTGCCTCACTATTGCTTCAGGCAACTGTGATACCAGATCATTGATCAGGTTATTGCCTTCTTGGGTTATAGGTACTCAACGGACACCTGGACAGAATGTGGATATTTCTCACATCTCTGGATTTCTTCTGCTGATGGCTAATCTTCTCCAGGATGTAATGATTCATCCTAGGTTGATGCTTAAAGGGGGAACTTTTCCCAACCTCACCTCAAATCTTGGAAGAAAATGGGGCAGGCATTTGAGCTGCTTTGATATTGGCCATTCTACCAGTTAGGATGCCTGCAGGGACCGGTAACAGAAGACACAATTTAAATGAGGAGTCTGGCCATGAAACAGGTCCAAGGATGGCTAACATAGTGACTCGATGACACCATCATGGGTTCAGGTGCTTTCTATCTTTTAATTGTTTTTGGTTTGGTTTTTTGGTTTTTTTTAGTTGGAGTCTCACTCTGTCGCCCAGACTGGAGTACAGTGGCCGCTCCCAGCCACCGCAGCCCCGACCTGCTGGACTCCGGCGATCCTTCCGCCTCAGCCTTCCAAGTAGCCGGAATTACAGGCATGCACTACCACGCCCGGCTGATTTTTTGATTTATTGTAGAGATGAGGTCTCGCTGCCCACGCGTGTCTCGAACCCGCAGGATCAGGCAATCCATTCACCTCAGCCTCCCAAAGGCACGGGATTACAGGCTGAGCCACCGAGCCCGGCTTTCTATCTTTTAATTTTACCATTCTCAGTGTGACAAGGAAGTTCCTTGTGTGCACTCAAGATCCTTGCAGCCATTCCTGGTAACACAGGTAAACATCCTAATCACTAACAATGCAGGAATGTTTACTGTATTTTTCTCCGTTTATTAATAAGAAAAACCTTTCCTAGCCACTGCCCACCTCTACCCCAGTACACTTGCCCTGTTGTCCCATTGGCCAGGAGCAAGTCTTGTGTCTAGACCCAAACTCATCCATGACAAGGGAATAAGCCAACCATGACTAGTTGTACTTCCCTATCTCCTACCTTCTTGAAGTTGAGGAAGAGGCCTTTCAACTTACAGTAGCCAAAGAAATTCAAGCAGTAGTGACATATTACATCCGGGTGGAAGCCTTAAGAGTGAGTGTAGGCCATTGCCTTGCTAAACTACATTGGGCCATATGTTTTTGAACTATGGTCAGGCCATGTTTTCTTAAGCTTTGGCCTCCTCCCCTACCTTGGGTAGGTGAATCTCCTCTCTCTCTCTCTTGCTCGCGCTCTCTCATATCTCCTCTCTCTCCTCTCTCTAATGTACTTTCTAAATAAACTATATTTTACAGTCTAACAAAAAAATAAGTGAGTGTAAGATTCAACACGTTCCCTTTTCCCTGTCTTGGCAACTGTGGAAATATGGAAATGGAACGTCCATCAACCTGTGTTCTTAAATGGCAGTGATGTAGATAAGAGTCCCCCCAACAACCCCCAGCATACTTATAGTGAACATTTAACACAGGAAAGAAGAGAAGTTGTTTTCAGACACTGAGTTTGAAGGTTGCTTCATTTGTGTAGCATTACCTAGCCTATCTTAACTCCAGTAGGGATAGTATCCTTCAGTAGAAGCCAACAATGTCTACCACAAGCATAATAAAAACTGACATCTAATAATATTAATAATAGATACTACTTATAAAGCTTCTACTATGTAGCAGACATTGTGCTAGGACTTACAAGGTAGATGTCAGAGCTCTATTTTATACATGAGAAAATGGAGGTTAAGGCCTTGTTCAAGCTCATGAAATAAGTGACTGGTGAAAGCCCAAACTGAAATAATCCAAATCTTTCTGAGTCCAAAGAACTTGCTTTGTCCACATAGGTCTTTGCTCCTGAGTAGTATTGCTGTGTACATTTCTATCTCATTGAACCTCTCTGCCAAATAGGCACTGCCATCATTTTATTTTTGTATAGAGGAAACTGAGATTTAAAGAAAAAAACTAACTTGCCAAACACCAGAGCTAGAAAGACCCCAGAGCCTCTGCCCCTTCCACTGTTCCTTGCTACATTTCTGAATGAACACATTAAGAATTGAGGTATTGTGAACTGGGGGAGAGAACAGAGGCATTAGGAGTTGGGAGACAAAATCGAGGTATTATGAGTAAGAGGCACACAGATTTTGGAGTCAAGTGTCCCTGGGTTAAATCTGGTCTCTGCCACTCATTAGCTGGGTGGCATGGGGTAAGTCCCTAAATATTGATTGCTAGGCCTCCCTTCCTTTGTAAAAACTGAAGCCAACCATGGCTACCACAAAAGGTTGTCTGGGAGAATCATATATGTAAAGCACCTATATATAGCAGGAAAGCAGTAATTAACCAATTTTCCCTGTAGACTTGTTAATGTAAGAAAAATGATCAGGAATACACACACACATACACACACACACACACACACACACACACACACACACACACACACTGCCCTAACTGAAATAAAAACGTTTCCCATTAAGATTCAACGAGGTCTCACAGGGCCTACTTCTTGGTCATATAAGGGCTGGCAGGTCCTCTCTGCGGGCTGGAGAAAAGTTTTGTTTCCCCAGCTGCACTCGCAGGGGAATACTCTGCAGGCACGGCATTGTGAACCTGTTTGGCTTGGCTCAGAAGCCTGTCAGCACATTCAGGAAGTGAAGTCAGAAAGAGGCAGGATTTCAAACACAGCCAGCTGCACACAAATGCCCAGGCAGCGAAGTGCCTTATTCGAGCAGGGTGCCTATCAGCCTGGGTTGCCCTGGGTGCTGTCAAAGAAGCCTCTGAGAGCAGTTCTGTGCCAGAAAAGGAAGAAATAATGCCCCGCACCCAGGTAAAGGCCATGGTTTCCAAGGCAAGCAGGCCAGAGGGCCATGCAAGGGTCATCTCAGTCAGCCTTGTGCCTTGGACAGGGCAACATTGAACCTGGGCTCCCTGAGCTTGCTGGGTGGAGGGGCTAATGTTTATTTCCTTGGAGTCAAGGTGTAGAGTGGAAGAGGAGATGAAGGGAAGGAGAGCAAATTGAAGGAATGGTTTAGGAGTGTTGGAGAGGGAGAGAAATTGACAAAACGACTGTGAGGATAGAGTCCCGAGGAAGGAACATGCGACCACTCTCCAGCCACGTTCGCATGCCCTGAAAACAGCACAGTGGTGAAGACCCGAATCCTAGTATCAACTTCTAGGGGAAGATAGTTAGCTTTTCTAGGCCTTAGTTTCATTAGCTATTAAATGCAAACAATAATATCTACTCCCATTGGGTTGCTGCAAGGATTGGATAAACTAATGTATGTAAAGGGAATTAGCCTAATGCTGGCAAATCATGAATGTATCAGAATTCTGTGATTGCAAATGACAGAAAACTCAGTTTAAGCAAAAAAGGAATTTTACTGAAACATATCAATGAAAAGCCATTGTCAATATAGTTTTAGACCTGGCTACAAATGGGCCTCTAAGTGTATCATCTGGCTTTGACTTCTCTCTATCATTCAGCTTGGTAAGAGAAGATTAGCTTCACCCTCAGTCTCCATGTGGTAGTGTCCAGCAACTCCTAATTCTCCATCCATAGAGGTAAGATGGTTCCAAGCCGGGCTCAGTGGCTCAGCCTGTAATCCCGCACCTTTGGGAGGCTGAGGTGAGTGGATTGCCTGAGCCCGCAGTTCGAGACCCGCCTGGGCAGCGAGACCTCATCTCTACAATAAATCAAAAAATCAGCCGGGCGTGGTAGCGCATGCCTGTAATTCCGGCTACTTGGAAGGCTGAGGCGGAAGGATCGCCGGAGCCCAGCAGGTCGAGGCTGTGGTGGCCGGGAGCCTCCACTGCACTCCATTCTGGGTGACAGAGTGAGACTCCAACTCAAAAAAAAGATGGTTCCAGCAATTTTTACATCCTCCTGGAGTTGTGTTTCATTGGTTTGACTGGGTCTTACAGCCATCCTTGAACCAATCACTATGGCAGAGGGGTAGGGTGGGATATACTGATTGGCTTAAGTATAAGTCAATTGTCCTCCACTCCTGAAACTTGAGTTGTGGAGTCCCATCAAACCACATGGTCAGAGACTCAGAGAAGAAGAGATCCAAAGAAAAATCAGGATCTAGGAGGGAGTAAATAATGGGGGGTTAGAGAGAAAATGTTAACTAACAGAGCCCATCCATTTTGTGATTATTGTTGTGGCTGTGATTATCCAACTTTACAGAGCACGCTAAAGGTAATCTACTACTACCTTTCTAAAACTGGGTCACAATTCATGATGTACTCTTTGGTCTCTTTTAATGGGTTGGAGGATCCAGGTATAAATCCCCAAGAACATACTTCATCGGGTGGAAATGCCCAGGAAGGGTGTATTAAATGATATAACACATGTAAAAATACTCTGTTAAAAGTTATTTATTAATATTAGTTATTGCTATAATGTTTATTGTTAAAAAAAATTCATCCAGGCCAATTAAAGCAGAGAACTGAAGATTCTCCAGACAATAGTTTGAAATGTCAAGAAGTCCGCCAAATACACCTACTTCCAGTTGGTATTTTCCCCCATTCACCTACTCATTTAACTGCCTGAGTATCAACAGCAGCATTAGTATTTCCACAATTTAACTACTGAAATAGTAAAAATGGAAGAGAGAATGAGATAGACTGTTATTATAACTGTATTCGGAGAAGGAGCATTCAACATACAATGAAATGTTTCTTCTCAACGTGAATCAAAGATCTTTACACCTGGTAACCAAGATGTGAAAAAGGTCTCTGCAAATTCCTAGTAATGAGAACTAGTTACAAACACAAGAAGTTGAATAATACATTTTGTGTTACTAGTATGAAATACCAGGAAAGGTTGATGTGTATGTACCGTGTGTCTTAAGACATTTCTAAGAGAAGCTATGGTGATCAATATCTGACATAAATAGTCTAAAAGCTTTCCATTTTTAGGATACTAATATAGAATTGAGTTGTCTTCACTAATCCCATGTTTATTAAGTGACTCTTCTGTGCCAGGCACCCACTACCCACTGGAGGTGAAAAGCTACGTAAGACATCAAATATATATATTAACTGTGACAGAGGTAAATGCAAGGTACCTTGTGAACAAATACCCACCTAAGAAAGTCCAGCGCTGGCTTCACTGAGGACGTGTTTGGCATTTTATCTTAAAAAGGAGGAGTAAGAGTTTGACAGTAAAATGGGGTGATGGTAGTTCCAGCGAGAGGGGCATCAGGGACTAAGGCAAACAGGACTCAGAGGGCCCATCAGTCAAGCATCAACTATTTATGGACAAAACAGATGGAGTTCCTGCCCACTGACTGTCAAGTAAGGAAGAGGGACATTAACTAGATTATTGCAATGTCTTTATCAAGACCAGCACTTTGAAAACTGCTGCCAAGAAGATGTGCCAGCAGGATCACTGCAGATATTGTGAAGAGACGGCCAGAGCATTTGAGGCTGGGGTAAGTTGAAGAGTTTGACTCAGCCTGGTCATTAGGGAAGGCTGTGCCATGGAAGTGACCTTTAAGCTGAGACCTGAAGGAATCAGTCAGGCTTACGGGAGTGGGTGGACAGAGTGTCCTTGTCTTCAGCAAGAGCATGTGTTAGAGGTAGCGAGAAGACCAATGTGGTTAGAATGTAAGGTTCCCTCAGGGGGAGGGTACAGAACAAGGGAGAAG
The DNA here is from genome assembly GCF_000164805.1 of Carlito syrichta. Classification (NCBI taxonomy): domain Eukaryota; kingdom Metazoa; phylum Chordata; class Mammalia; order Primates; family Tarsiidae; genus Carlito; species Carlito syrichta. Next base: position 556,545 of record NW_007258892.1, on the reverse strand, counting down.
GGAGACCACGGGGACAGGTGGTTCCAGATGGTGTGTGGTTTAATAAATACACCATGTCCGAATATAGTACCCTAACCCTCAAGTTTTCAACAATCTGAGAGGTTAGATGACGAAGAGCAAAGAAAACTCAGAATTTTTCTGAAGGCCATACCACTTGGTTCTTAAAGCAGAAATTCATATTCCTGGCTACAACATGAGCTGTCTGTGAGGCTCTTGTGATGTGCACAGACCCGTGGCAAATGCCTTTTGCATCACCTTGTTTAAACCTCATGATAGCTATCACAGGCCTGCTCCCAGGTGAGGAAACTGAGACTCAGAGTGATTACCGAAAATGGCTAAGGTTGGTCTGGCACAGTGGCTCACACCTGTAATCCCAGCACCCTGAGATGTTGAGGCGAGAGGATCACTTGAGGCCAGGAGTTTGAACCCACCCTGGGCAACACAATGAGACCCCATCGCTACAAAAAAAACTAAAAACTAGCTAGGCGTGGTGGCACACATCTGTAGCCCCAGCTACTCAGGAGACGGAGGCAGGAGGATCGCTAGAGACCAGGAGTTTGAGGCTGCAGTGAGCCAAGATCTCACCACTGCCCAAAGAAGGAAGAAAGGAAGAAAGAAGGAAGGAAAGGAAAGGAAAGGAAAGGAAAGGAAAGAAAGGAAAGGAAAGGAAAGAAGGAAGGAAGGAAGGAAGGAAGGAAGGAAGGAAGGAAGGAAGGAAGGAAGGAAAGAGAGAGAGACAAACAAGAGGAATAAAAGGCCCCGTGACTGCAAGAGACAGGAGCAGGATTTCACTTTAAAATCAAGCTCTTGATCACAACATCAAACCACCTCTGAAGAAAAAAACCAAAAGCATTTAAAATGTCAAATTCCAACAGCTTGGCTACATCACACTTCCTGAGTGGTACCTTGACACTCAGTAGGTTTGCAACAAATGCCAGTTCCCTTTCCTTAACATGAAAGGTGAATGGGGAACTCCGGGCGCCTATGTATTTTCTCTCACATCCATATCTGGGCTTTCTGCCCCTGCTGTTTTAAATTCCATTTCAAATGAAAAAGTATAAGAAAAACCATCTTTCGCCAAGCCAGTTGGATTTAAAACAGACGAGCAGAAACCTGGAAGGAGTCAGGATTCTCCCTAATATATCAAACACTGTAGCCAGCGCCCATCTGAGAGGCTTTGCAGCATTTTGTAAAGAAAACAGGCCATATTTTGAAAATGGATGAGTAAGGTTCACTGTTTTGACTTGTTTCAAGGTCTGCAGGCCAGGCCTGGTTTTGATCTGACAGGTCTGGGTCTCCAAACATGGGTTATGCCTGTGCAAAAACTCGAAGAGGCAGCATGCTCGCCAGGCACAGACTGGACCAAGTCCCTTTGAAGACTTCCTCGGTGGGTCTTAAGTGGGATTTGGTGCCCATTGTGGAATCACAGTAATGAGCTCAAAACTAATGTTTCTCATTACACCAGCAAAACAGTCAGCCCCTCTGTTTGCTCAGGTGTGCAGCTGTGTGCACCATGCCCTGATCTCTATACAATAACAAAATAAATATTTTCGAAGGAAGAAAGAATTAAAGATGAAGGAATGTCACAACTGGCGGGGTGGGGGAAGTGAGAGGAAGGAGGCTGTAGTCTCTTTAAAGTAAGGTAATATATTTGCCATATAATCTCTTTACTCACTGGTCACTCTCTAGCTCATGAAGAAAAGGAAAAAAAAAATCTGCTAATAAAGTGTCACGAGTCACCCAATCAATTGCTGGATTCATCACAACGCCCTTGCAGGGGGCACCTCGGACTTGATACCGTGCCGGTAGATGGCGCCAGAGGGCGGGTGCGGGGTTTCTGCTTCTCGGTGTAAAGGATGAGGAATAATCCAGCCAACAAATTACACTGGGTCAAAAGTATGGGCGTCGTCCGCCTCCAGAGGGGGCCAAGTATAAACACATTTTTTTTTTAACAGAGCAGGGAAGCATATGCACTGGAAATGTTCTTGCTCCACCAGCCGGAGGCCAGGAAGCGAGCTCCAGACGCTGTTTACAGGACAGCTCTTATTTCAGGATGAAGAAGAGGTCTCAGCAGGTAGGGAGGCCTTAAGAACTAGCACCGAATTTCCAAGAAGCCCACGCTGTGACTGAGCTGCAGAGGGCTTGGCTCAGAAAACTCACTGGATAATGAGACGAGGGAGTTTCGCTTTGTCAGAATAAACCCATCTAAACCCGTCTTCATCACCAGGGATACCAGTTTGGTATGCTGGGGAAGACTTGGAGTTCTAGAGCTGCGCAGAACTGAGCTAAAATCTTAGCTATGGGACGTTGGGTCAGTCTTTTCCCGATACTGATTTTGCACTCATTCATGACATAAACGTAATAGTTGTAAACGAGGGAAGAGGTGTTGATTTTTGGAAAACACTTAGCACAACACTCAATGTTCAGCAGGTCTTGTAATCATATCACTAACACCCATTCCTGTGGGACTCAGGATCACTCCAGGTGAGAAAAATGGTTCTTTTTGGTGTCACTACTGTGTCTACTCTATACACTGATTCTCCATGGGCGTATCACTTTTTAATTTTGCTTTTATTTATTTGTACAGGTGATTAGATTGGGTACTCCTTTAAAGTAAGGGCTGCATCATAAAGTTCTCTTTGCATCTCTAGCATCTTTCATGGCCCCCAGAATATAATAACATCTGTTAAATGCACAAGGTTTTGTTTTTTTTTTAGGAGCAAGTTGTTCCAACTCACCAAGCTGAATGATTCACATACAGTAATATGGTCACATCTCACTTTTTTTCTTCAATGTTCTCAGACCATATTACTGTATACTACAAACTCAGTGATGGAAATGAATTTTGAGATTTTGTTTTAGCCAAAGACCAAATAGGAGCCGGATGCTGGGCAGTCATTTTCAGTAATGGCCAACTCAACCAGCCAAGACTCAAAATAAATTCCATGACAGAGAAGAGTTACAGAAGCAATTCTATGATTTTGGTGTCATTGCTTAAGACTTGGACTTATGGCATTTTTGTCTATGCATGCCAGAGAGAGAGAGAGAGAGAGAGAGAGAGAGACAGAGGGAAAGGAGGAAAGGACCTAGACAGAAGAAAATCATGGAAAGCCAACAGGATCAGGGATTCCAAGTGAGAGCCAATACTCAGGAAGAGATTGGGGCATAACTTAGCTATTGTAAGTCAAATAAAGTTGGTCACTTAGTAGCCCTTGATAGGGGCAAGTTACTTGAATGCTGAGAGACTCAATCTCTATAAAATGAGGCATATTAGTCAGGATAGGTTAATCTGTGCTGTGGTAACAAATGAACTCTGAAATTTCAGTGACTTAGCAAAACAAAAGTCAATTTCTCACTTACCCAAAGAATCACCCAAAAGCTGATCAGTGGGAGTCCTTCTATATCCAGTGACTTAGAGGTGCCATTTTCTTCTTTCCAGAGATAGTGCCATCTCACCATGTGGTTTCTACATTGTGGCAGGAAAAAGAGCTGGAAAAGGCACACTGGCTCTTAAATGTCTCCGCACAAAAGTGGTTTGTGTTATTTCTGCTTGGAGTCCATTGGTCAGAATTAGACATATGGCCCAATTCAACTGCAAGGGAGACTGAGAGATGTGGAAGAGCAATAGATATTTAGGGAACACTAAATATGTCTGCCACATGTATGACAACTCAATCAGGATTAGATATTTTTGCACAAAATAGAACAGTCAAATAACACTTTTAATGACTTTATAGAGATAGAGATTCATTTCCTCTGTTAGAAAAGAAGTCTATAGAATGGCAGTGTGACAGGTCCACAGTCATCAGGGACATAGGTTCCCTCTATGTTTCTGTTCCACCATTCTTTGCACATGGCTTCCATCCGAAAGTCACTTGATGGTTACAAGGTGCTCTCCAGATGTCCTATCCACAATCCAGCCAATATTCCCAGGCAATAAAAGGCACCCTGTCAGCATTAAAGAGCTTTCTCTGAAGCTGACCCAGCAACTTCCATTTATATTCTTTAGCTACTGCTAGTTGCAAGGAAGCCTGGGAAATGTACTCTATAACATTTGGGATTGGGAGAATAAATACTTGGTAGATAACCAGCAGTCCATGCCAATATAATAACTACATTCATGAGGTTGTGGTGAGCACATTACAAAAGTAAAAAACATTGCCCAGGACCTGACTTTTGTAAGTGCGCGATACATGTTAGATATTGTCATTATTGTTTTTATTAACTAGGTCATCATTAAGGGAGCCACACCTTGGTAGCAGTGCCTCAGGGACCTGTCAAGCAGCTAAAGCAATTCTCTGGCCTTAGTGAGGAGAACTTGGAAGAGCAAAACAGGGCAGGAGAGCCCCAGGCCCTGAATTAGGGATTAGGACAGGGGACTAATCCAGCACTTGAGAGGAAGAACCAAGGTAGAGTGTCATTCTGCTAGGCTGGGCCAAACCATCAGGAAGAAGTAGGGGTGATCAGAGAGGCATAATATAGCAGCTATAGGTTTTCCCAGGGTTGACTTTGGTTAATAAATGTAATTAGTAGAAAAGAGAATGCAAGAAAAGATTGTGGAAGACCAGAATCAGCCCGGTGACTGCCTTGGTTGGCCCCTTTAAGAAGCCAATCTCTCTCGCACTCTTAACTCCATGTCCTTCCCTTTCCTCCTCACTGATAGCTCTCCATCTCTGTGATATCACACCTCTTCACTTGGTTTCTACCACCAGGATCTCAGCCCTTCTTACTGCTACTGCTTTTTCCTTCTTTCATTCAGCATACTTTCTGAGTACTTAACCATGATTCTTTTAGTCCTAAGGATAGAGTAGGAAATAAAACAAGCATGCCCCCCTTGTTTTCTGAAGGCTACATGATGCTTTGGCCTTTTCCCTAGCCCCTGAGACTTCTCCTCCGATATCCTGCATACAACTTATCATTTCAGTGGTCCAAGTCCTGAGGACAAAGTCAAGTCTATTACTCACTAAAACCCAGATATGAGAGGGATACTCAACTAAGTCCCTTCCAAGAGAAAGCCAAGCATCTTTATATCGTGCTTTAGAATTGGCTGAGAAACAGGAAAAGGATAAGCCTACAGGTGGAGGCATTAGTGGCCTCATCTGGGGAATGCTGGAGGAGAAAACAGATAGAATTGAAAAGATGGGAGAGACCAACCTGTATAATTTCAAATATTAAGGTAGAAAAATGAATACTTCTGTCAGTTAGACGCTTGGCTGCAAGCAACAGAAACAGACTCTAACTAACTTAAATAGAAGAGATTTGCTAGAAAAATATGGGTCATCACAAATAGGATTTGAAGGAAAAAAACTGAAGAGTAAGGTTTCAGAAAGGTCAAGGTTCAGAGCAGCTCAGGGACTATATCTGAACTCCATGTGTTTGTTAGAGAAAATAGTCCCCAGTCATATTTCTTGTTTTATAATTTTACTCAAGAGACAAATTCTTGGGAGAGAGGGAAACGATTGTCCTGGCTTGAGGTGCATTACTACCTCTCCCATCTGCAGCTCATATGACAATTTCCACCAAGTTTTTAAGCAAAGGAATGTGGTAGTTCCTCAAAGTAAAATTGGAGTATGCCTACTGGAATGGGAAGTAAATACTAGGAAGGAAAATACCACAGATGTCTATTGCTCCACTCTAGGTAATTTTCCCATTTTCGAGCCTGTGGCTTTAGGAACATTTGATGAGAATCCAGAAGAATGCGTTCAGAGGAAAACAGTTTCAACTGTGGTTCAGTCTCCAAGATTTGCAATAAACAAGATGCTCAAGCTGGGAATTTGAAGTAGGATTGATGCAAATAGCAATTACAGGTGATTTCACAGTCCAAAATGTGTATTTCATTTTGGTACTATATGGGTTTTAAAAAATCTGATCTGCATTTTTATAACTTTAATTTTTAAAATATCCACAATACATTCACTTGGTTCATGTACCTTCTTCCATCCTCTGCCTGGAACATGGGTGTCCCCAGCTCAGTTCATGGATGCTGCCCTTTTGGATCACGAGGGCAAAACCCTAGGGATGGCAGAACAGTGCAAAGGAAGGAATCCAGGATCTGATGACTTTATGGAGCAGGGACATTATGCAAGCCCTGTCCTGTTTTGCTCTAGATTTTTATGCTGTAGAGAAATAAGCTACTCTTATTGGTTGTTGTTGTTATTGTTTCCTGTGATAGCCAAACCTAATTCTAACTGATTCCCTAAGGTTACTTTAATTTACACTGCCAGTAGGTGGTAGAGCCCTGATTTTAATGCAGTTCCAGGGCCCCAATTAGGGTGAGGCAAGAGGGTCTCCCAGAGTGAAAAATTTAAGGAAGTACTCACTTTTGAGGTCACACAAGGGCTGACTCTGCATTTTTATGACCCTGAGAGTTGGTGCCTCCTTAAATTTGCACCCTACACACATAGCTCACCCCAGAGGCTCAGCTGGGTCAGCATCCTGGTCCCATCTTTCAGCCACATCACAATGACTGGACAAAGCCTAAGATGGAATCAGCCTACTGATATATTATCGCCATGAGAAAGTAGCTGGCTGTAGCAGAAATTTACGAAATACCTTTTTTGATATTATCTATGAGATGTAAGAATCAAGCCCCTTCTAAAGTGTCCCTCCACAGAATGTCTGCTATTCTGAGAGCTAGCTTTTACCATTAGCTGGCATGGGAGTGAAAAGCCCTTCTGGAACAACTCACCCTCCCATCCATTTTCCAAGCAGTCATTCTTGTTTATTTATCAGTTCTCCAAGATGAATCACTTATAGCACGAGTACAGCTTCCACTTGTCCATGAAAAATGTTCAAAACAATCTTTTCTACTCTACATAAAACCTTAGGAGTAACAGCAGACATTCAGAATAAGACTGCTATTTGCCAGCCTCTCAAAGTCGGGGAACAAATGAGAGTAACTATGTGTCATCCAAAAATCACTTTGAAAGAAAAAACAAAATCCACTCACCTCAGCCTCCCAAAGTGCTGAGATTACGGTCTGACCCACCGAGCCTGGCCCAAAACTGGTTTTTCTATTTTGCTCTCTGCAGACTCCTCTCTAGTTCCTTTTGCTTCTGGTTCCAAGCTGCTGTCTGCAAATAAAGCTTCCTGAGATCTGTGTAGAGTTCTCATGGATAGAAGTAGCAGGCTGGTTTAGGGGCCAGGGTTTAATTTCTGTTTGCATCTCAGGGAGCAGAACCCTAAGTGAAAGGTTAGGGGGAAATGCAGAGTCATTTCTTCATATCATGTTTACTTGATAGGCTAAACTTATATTGGGCTGTACAAAGAACTTCCAAAGAAATGCATTTTCTGCAGAATCTCTGCTGAACTCAGAAACAGAGAAAGGATAGAGGAGAGACAGAGGTTGGAGAAGATGACATAAGTGGAGAATGTGGTCTAGATCGTGGCTTGTGAATATTAGACAGAGTCCCAAAGGCTTTACATGAATCCTCATGGCCCCCATCCAAGGTGAGTGTTTCTGTCTCCCTCTTACAGGTGGGAGAAGTGAAGCTCAAAGAGACTAAGTAACTTGTCCACAGTCACATGGCGAAGAAGGGCAAGCAGGGATCCAAATTCAGGTGAATCTGACGTGATGCTTGTGCACTTTTGGGTGTGCTTTGCTGGCAGTGAAACCTCAGTCAGTTGCGATTTCTTGTTGGAGGAAAGATCAGCATGAGGAGGGGCATCAGGAAACTAGGGATCTAACCCTAGCATAGGGATGGGGACAGAGCATTTCGTTTCTCCAACCTCAGTGTTTTCATCCATAGAATGAGAGAGTAGAGCTAGATGGGTCTTAAAGTGCTTCTGCTCTCCAGCAGTCTGGATTTCCCTGTCTACTTTCATCAAAGGCATCCGACAAAAGAATCAAAATAACAGGAAGGGTGAGCCACAGGCAGGATCGCTTCCTGTGGGTCAGGAGTCCAGGAAACACCAGAGATGGCCACTGCGGGATAAATAAACTCAACCTGACTTTCATTGCTCTCTTTCACTTTCCATTCACCTCCTCCAGCCTCTGCCTCCACCATCCGGGTACCCTGGTCCTGGCCTTCCCGTCTCCAGCCCTTCCTCCCCCACTGTAACACCGCCTCTACTCCCGCCCAGATGCCCGCGATGCTGGTTAAGAGGTATAACTGTTTTTAGCTGGCCAAATGGATAACTTCTTGCAAATTATGAGAAGGTGCTTCTCCAGCATGATCCCATACAGAAATGTGTAGCTTAGCAAAAGAGCACGGGCTGACTCTTATCTTCCACCTTTGCTGCTCAGTCAAATGCCCCGGTATAATTCACAGCTCGCACAACTGTACAAGGCAGCCCTGCAATAAGGCTGACTGGTTATTTATTTCAGTGAATGGTACTCCATTCATCCAATTACACATGTCTAAGAAGAACCTAGAAGATATATTTGAACCTTTATGCATGTCCCATGTTCATGGTATAGTTGATTTCACTCCTATTTATCTCTCAGGTTGTCCATTGTTCTCCATCACCATCACGCTAGTCAAAAGAACATCACCTTTCTTCTTCCTAACTAGCCTCCCCCAATGAGTCTACCCTGCCTGTGTTCATTCCCTTTCCTGCAGCCAGAAGATCCGTGAACTCAACTCATTTTACACTGAGAGTAAGCAAAACACATATGTGGCAACCCCCCTTTCCTGCTTAAACTACTTAGCAGATTCTCATGATTTTCAAGATAAAGACAAACGTCTTTGACTGGGCCTCCTGTGCCATCAGGCGCCTCCTGCTTCTCCTCTTCAGCTTGCATCACCTTGCTTCCACCTCTCTTCTCTCTCTCTCATCTGGAGAGTGGCCCACACACATGCCATTTCCTCTGCCTAGCAGAGGTTCTTCCCTCTTCACATATTCACTCCTTTTCACACGTAGAGCATGCCCAGGCTCCAGCATCAGGCCTCAGTAAGGCCCTCCCTGATCCCCCTGACATGGCCAACTTCACATATAAGTCCCTCAGCAGCATAGGCCTTCTTCCCTCTGCAGCACTCGTCAGAGTCACACTTCTACAGACATCTGTGAGATCGCTGACACTGCCTGTTTCTCCAAGTAGCCTGCAGATTGCATGAGAGGGTACCTGGGCTCATGATAGTATTTCTGACTCCTGCCATAGTGTCTGGCATGTAGTCCAGACTTGATAAATATATGCTGAATGAACACAGGTTTGTCTGGCTAGCAGAAGCCACTCTTTGACAATCCCCCAAGAGAAGGGTGAGTTTAACTTCTCCAAACTGGGGGTCTCAAATGAAAGGGAAGAAGAGTAAACCACAGAAAATTAGCAATTGACAAACACCTCCTTCATAACTGGTCAATTCAGAAAGCACCTTTTATGAGGCATTGCGGTTAGCTGGTTCTTTGCAAATATTTGTTGAATCAGTGGATAAAACGCATCATTCAAGGCCCAGATTAGATGCTACCTCTGCTAGGAAGTGAGTCTCCAGAAATAATCTCCCTGTCCCCTAAAAGTTCAAAACATTTCATGTGTCCCTCTCTAGAGATACCTTTTATCCTTCATTAGAGCTGTTTGGGTAGTCATCTCATCTCTTAGAGACTTAGCACTGGTCCTATGCCAGGCTCTCAGCAAAGGGCATCCTAAGGGTTATCTCACTGAAAAGGTTCTCATGGTGAGAAGGTATAAGCTCAGACGTCCACAGGTAACAACAGGCAGGCAACGTGAAGAAATGGTGCAGCTCCAGGGACAGCAGCAGTGGGCACGCAGGGATCGCTGCCCTGCCTAATGGGTCCCCAATGACTCAGCATCTGCCATCATTACTGTGTGGGATTGTCCATCCAGCTTTGTTGAATCTTCTGCTTGTTTTTAAAGTACGCTGGAAATCTGGATTTTATTATCTAATGCATCTTTATTCCTACTCTGTTCCTCTACCCTCCAGCACCTGGCAAGTGTTTATCCCATAGTAGGTGTTCGGTTAAGACTTAAGGAATGGATGACTAAATGACGCTTGAATTGGATGATAAATAACGCTTGAATTAACTCTGTCTCTCAGGGGTACTCGTCTGACTTTTTTACTTTTCTGAATCTATATTCCCTTCAAAAAGGATGGCTCTGAACATTTTCAGTTACTTTAAACTAATTAATTATTATCAATAATTAAGATTCCATTGTGATATGCCATGGTTTTGTTTCCCTTCCCCTGCAAAGTATTTTCAGGTCCAGATGAACTCAACAGCTCTCTAATTCAAATTAGAGAATTTATTTTACCAAACATGTGCCCCAAGCCCTCCAGACATTTAAAACTCAGCTTTGGAGTTTTCAGTACCCACCATATATCACCTAGGTATATGTCCTTATTATATGGAAACTCAATTTAATAACTGTCAACACTTTATCTGAGTCTCTTGTTTCTACCAAATTAAAAACATTTATTAGTATATAGAAAATCCACCCTTCTTTTCATATCTCTTGACTGAGAGGCAGTTTAGACAATTGGGCAGGTAGATGTGAGTCTCAACTCTTTTCTAACCATGAGTTACCATTAAAATTTGAGTATTTGTATTGATATATGCATTTGAAATATTGAGTATTAAAGGTGAAGGAAGTTGGGCATGGTGGTTCACATCTGCAGTCCTAATACCTTGGGAGACTGAGGCAGGAGACTCACTTGAGGCCCAATAATTTGAGACCAGTCTGGGCAACATAGTAAGACTTCATCTCTACAAAAATAAACATAAATTAGGTGGGGTGTTGTGGCACATACCTGTAACCTCAGTTACTCGGGATGATGAGGAAGGGAGATCCCTTCAGCCCAGAAGTCTGAGGCTACAGTGAGCTACGATCATGCCACTGTACTTCAGCCTGGGTGACACAGTAAGACCCCAACCTGAAAAAGAAAAAAGAGGGGGCGATCTCATAAGTTATTTGGTCTAAATGCCAGTTTTGCAGAGGATGAAACTTGAATCCAGGCAAAGAAAATGACTGACCAAGTAAATCATGGAACTGAGATCAAAACCTGGTTCTTTTGAGTCAAATTACTTACTCATTGTACCCCTATGATGCAACAGACTTCTTAAACATTTTATCATTGACTATCTCTAATAATACCTCAAGAAAGGTGTATCATTCACATTCTACGGGTGAGAAAACTGGGCTCCGAAGGTTGAAATGATTTCTCTCCAAGACTTCCCAGCTAATAATAAGTCCTTCCAGCTAACAAAGCTGGGATTGCAGCCTAGGTCTGTCTGACTCTGAAGACGAGCTTCTCCTATCACACGATGGTGGTAAAAGTCATGGAAGCTTGGTGAAGAGTTCATTGCTACTGAGAAATACATTTGAGACCAAAAAAAAATGCACATGCTATAGAGAATTCCAGACTAGAGATGCCATCTGCTCCTGGACCCCCAGCCTCCACACACAACCATTACTAGCTCCCTGAATAACCAGATCAATGCCTTCTCAAACTTTGCTTTGTTTACAGATCACCTGGGGATCTTTCGAAAATGTTGGTCCTGAATGAATAAGTCTGGAAAGGAGCCTGAGATTCTGCAGATTCTAAGATTTTCAGGTGATGCAAACGCTGCCAGTCCTGGGATAACACAGTTTCCTCAAACAGGACTCAGATCTCTGCAGTTCCATCCCTGGATTGTCAAGCAAAGACTGTAATGAAGGGCAACTGTGGTTAAGTCATGGGAGGTGACACAATGTTTAGTTACCATTTATTGAACATCTTTCTATGTGCTGGGCATAATGCTAAAGGCTTTTCAGGCACAACAACATTTAATCCCCACCATAACCCTATGAGTAGCTATTAGTGTCCATATCTTACAGACCAGGAGAAGGACTCAGACTCCCAGCTCCATCTGATTGCAAAGCTTGTACTCTTAACCACAATGATAATTTCCTCCACAAGAAAGTCTCTTTATACCCAGAGCAAGTCTGAATGAGGGAATGCCATGTTTGAGGGGGAAGGAAGGAGTCTTTGAGCAGACATTTATAAACTGATGTGGACATCACAAACCCAACAATAAGGTGCTTAAGAATATCTGAGACTGCCGGGTTTGGTGGCTCAGCCTGTAATCCTGCGCCTTGGGAGGCTGAGGTGAGTGGATTGCCTGAGCTCGTGGGTTCGAGACCCTCCTGGGCAACTTGGTGAGACCTCATCTCTACAATAAATCACAAAATTAGCCGGGTGTGGTAGTGCAAGCCTGTAGTTCCAGCTACATGGAAGGCTGGAGCGGAAGGATCATTGGAGCCCAGCAGGTCGAGGTTGTGGTGGCCAGGAGCGGCCACTGCACTCCAGGCTGGGCAACAGAGTGAGACTCCAACTCAAAAAAAAGGAATATCTGAGACCAGATGTTAATTAACTTGCTAGAGGAATGTGTAAAGGATTCATTCACACCCAGACAGAAATAAGCATAAATAGCTGGCTGAAAATTAGAAATAACTTGCATTCTCAGCAATTAAGAAATGATTTTTAAAAAAACATAGGATATCAAGCAATGGGCATAATTCTTAGACAATGGGTACACAGATTTCAGATAAAATATTTGCTAGAATAGCATGATCTGATTTGTGTTAGAAAACAAGGTGTGTGCGTGTATGTGTGTGTGTTTGCACAAAGGAAAAGACTGGAATGAGGAGCTCCAAAAATATTAATACCAGTAATACTTAGATGGGATAGTATTGTTCATTTTTCTTTTATTTTTCTCTATACTTATCTATTATTTCTCTTTTTTCTACAAGGGTGTATCGTTTTCAAAAATTTTAAAGACATTAAATAATAAACATACAGCAGAAGCCAAGGAAAAACTGGAAAAGGACAGATATTAACTCAAATTATAAAACTGTAAATATTACAACAGTTTTAAATTGGGAAATATTATACTGACAGTTCAGTGGAAGAGAACAGAAAGCAAAGGATAAGACCATAAGCTTTATGTACATAAATAGTTTACATTCTCCCTTGGAGTGGGATAGCGTTCCTAAAAAATAACATGTCACCATTATATGCCTCTAAATACTATATATGCATAGATCATTGGCCAATTGGGGAAAAATTTTTCTAACATATATGACAAAGTAACTAGGACTAATTGTCTTAATATATAAAAGGGCTTTATAGCTCAACAGAAAAAAAATGATAGAACATGAACAACTGTCCCTGAAAAAAAAGGGGACGGGGGAGAAAAAGAGCAAGAGAATGAATCCCAGTTACAGAAGAATTTAGGAGGAGGCAGTGTCTGCCTAGTGCCCGTCCTAGTCATTAGTGTTTTTATGTGGGTATCAAGGTAGAAATTCAAATCCGAGTAGAAATTCAAATCCAACTAGAACAGGAACAATTCCACATCTAACCACTAAGGGTTTCATCAGTTGCTTAGTGGGAGAAGGATACAAAATTCATATCAGAATTCTATTGTGCACAATTTGTTATTGTGCACAATTTGTTATTGTGCACAACTTGTAATTGCTTATATATAATTAGTCTTAAGCTAATTGCACAATAAGCCACAGCAGAAAGGGAAATGAAATGGCATCAAGAATGAGAAGGATACTGCTAAGCAGAATGAAATCCCAGCTCTTCCTCTAGCTGTGTATCCTTGGACGATCCTGCTAAACCTTCCTTTTCTCATCTATAAAATGGACACCAGGAACTCCATTTATAGTGTTTTTCTGTGGAAAAAATAAGGTCGCGTGTGTAAAGCAGTTAGCACCCATAGTTAGTGCTCAACAAACAGTGACTATTATTCCATCCCCAGAATTATTATTACAACCTGCAAACAGGCAGAAACAGGGACAACACTATTAGCCTCCTTCACAGTACTGAGCGTAGAGCGGGTCCCCATTGACTACTGGGTTGGGGGCAGGCCCCATAGCATCGCAGTGACATGAGTAGAGCATGACTTTGGAGTTCTGTCCAAGGTCGGGATTCTGCACCATCACTGACACCCACCTAGGGTACCTTTCAGGACTTCTGTTTCCTCATTTGGGGAGACTGTTGGTGATGCAGTCTGTAAGGCTCAAACTAAATGAGATCATATTTGGGAAAACACTCTTTGAACTATAAAGTTATCAGTCTCAGCCCTGACGTTTTCCCAGTTTGCCGACTCCAGCCCTTGAGGCAAACCTATCTGGCAAAGTTCTCATCAAAGTCACCTCTTTCATCTCCTGAGTCCATCTATTTTGGTGCTTCAAAGATGTTCTCGCCGGGCTCGGTGGCTCAGCCTGTAATCCCGCGCCTTTGGGAGGCTGAGGTGAGTGGATTGCCTGAGCCCGCGGGTTCGAGACCCGCCTGGGCAGCGAGACCTCATCTCCATAATAAATCAAAAAATCAGCTGGGCGTGGTCGCGCATGCCTGTAATTCCAGCTACCTGGAAGGCTGAGGCGGAAGGATCGCCGGAGCCCAGCAGGTCGAGGCTGCGGTGGCCGGGAGCGGCCACTGCACTCCAGTCTGGGCGACAGAGTGAGACTCCAACTCAAAAAAAAACCAAAACAAAACAAAAAAAAAAGATGTTCTCATACCTGGAATCTGGTAGCTTAACCAAGACCAAATGATACAGGCCTACTACATGATACTGAGGTCAAGCTGACTAAAAAACTATGGGAAACCCTAGTGTATCCCCTAAACTGCCATCATATCCCAAACACATATTTCCCATGCCTTCCCTGCCAACCAGATAGGACCCACCATCCCAAGACCAACTAATAGCTACCATTTATAGCATGCGTGCCATGCTCTGAGCCTTATGCCAAGTATTTTTACTTGCATTGTTTCAATTAATCTTCCCACTAGATCTATAAGATAAGTACTCTTATCTTTTTTTTACAGATGGAGAAACTGGGGCTTAAAGAAGGTCAGTAATAAAAACTAAGTAACATGGTTCACAAATGATGGACCAGGGTTTCTAACCCAATTTTATCTGACTATGATACCATACTGCCTCTCTAGGAATTATTTTACAAATAAGCCCCAAGAAGTAAAGTGCCCTACCCGCAATCACACCTCTAGTAGGTATCCGAACTGGGATTAAAATCTGTCTTTTCAAGTCCAAAGCCACACTCTTCCCCTGATATCACACTGCCTTCCCCAGTTCGATAAGAATAGTTTCTGCCTAAGTGTCCCTTCCCTGAGCCCAGAGCCTGTTGTTGTTCCCAGCCCATTGGTGGGTGGCCTGGATCCATGCTTAACTCTTCTTAGTTCCTCTCCCTGGGGATGAGTTCCAGAATCTGTCCTTGCTAGTAGGACACCTACTATAGATGGGCAGATTTTCCCAAAAGGTGGCAGTCCCCTACTTGGTTCCAGAGAATGCAGGAAGGAGTTTCTACTTCCAACACATCTGCCTTTGAGAATGAGAACCAGACTAATCCATCTGCTTCGTTTCTGTGTTGCGTCTGTTAAACTGTCCTGCTCCCAAACTGACTTGAGTGGGGTCGAGAGGTTGCTCTCCAACCTGCTTTCTCCCAATTTCATCCCCCTGCTCTTTCAGGCATGCTAGAGGCTCATAACACCTGTACTCAAGCCTGACCAATGGACAAATGTTGGTCGTTATTTTTTATTATGTTTGTTAGTTTCCAACTGTAAAAGCAACATGCTCACTGTGTTATTTCCCATTGCTATGGCAAACCTCTACAGCAGGCTTTCAGGAACATAAAGGGAGCAGGGTTGCAGATGAAGTGTTGTAACTGGACTGAGTACAAATTAAAAGTATGCCTAGTTGTCAAGGGATGCTGCAACTGGATCAATCTGCAGATGAAGGCTTTCATTCATGCTGAGGGGTTTGATAGAGGAAAAGCAGACTAAGAAACAGAATATTTAAACACTTCAAATCATTTCCTCTGAAAAGCTTTCTGCATCTTGTTGGAGGAGCGAGTCATCTTCCTGTGTGAAATGTCCGAAACTAACTTCCGTTGAGTAATGAGAGGGGCATTCAGGTCTGGATGCAGCCACTGGGCACGTGGTGAAGCTCATGGCTTCCTCTTCAGAAAGCGGAGGTGCTGCCTCACAGGCCTCAAAACTCTGGGCTCTTCTCCAGGCCACAAATCAACCGGAGTTTCTAAGGGGCCTATGCTGAGTGTATCTGCCAGCTCTCTATCCAGAGAGTCTATGACTGTCTGTGACTCACAGCAAGCTCACTGGAAGCCTTTTCCATGTGTCTCTGGTCAGGCTCTGTTGGTTGAAATTCATGCCAGTCCTGAGAAAGGCCTGGGGTGCTGAAAAGCAGCAACTTTGTGTTGGAGAGATGCAAGGACCAGCCGCAGAAAAGACAAAAACATGAGCCAGCACAAACTGATATGTGTGGTGAATGGGCCTGAGCTGCTTCAGTCGCTGGAGGGGTCTGCTGGAGAATGCACACTGTATACGCAAAAGGCAAGTTGTTGTCTCAGCCAACAATGACCTTTCATAAGTGAAAAAGAGGGAAAAGTACCCACTGCTCTGAAGCAGCACATCAAGCAGGACAGCAAGTGGCTTGGTGTGTTAAAAACTCCCATCCCACCTCTCATTTAGGCTAACCATTGGCCTTTAAATGAACCTGCCGGAACCTGTGAGGAAAGTGATGAAGATGTTATCACTTCTACTTTACACATGAGGAAACAGAGCTTCAGACAAGTTTAACTTGTCACAGATCACACCAATTGTCAGTGACTCCGTGAGATTTGAACCCACATCTGTCAGATTCAAAGGCTTTGCTTTTAGCTACTTTAAAATTAATTTTGTTCTGCTAAATTGCTATTGAAAATCACTTGTGTTCAACGCTTCGGCTTGGAGCCAAACACCCTTGTGGAATATTGAATTAAAAAAAGAAAAAGAAAGGGGGAGATAGTCCTAGCTTTGTTGCTCTCTAACTGTGTGATCGTGAGGAAGTCACTAATAATCTTCTTAACCTCATTGTTTAATTCTGAGGTCACTTTGATATGTTTATCAGGGCAGGCTCCTTTGTGCCATTTACCTTATTGACTCTGAAAATGTATAGTTTTCTCAGTCAGTTGTTATTCATGGATTCTTTCACTCTATAAACATCTACTGCCTATTCAGCAACAAGCACTAGGACAGAGGGATAAATAAGACCACAGTCCCTGCCATCAAAGTAGTCATGGTCAGCCGGCTCGGTGGCTCAGCCTGTAATCCTGTGCCTTTGGGAGGCTGAGGTGAGTGGATT
>NW_007258892.1:505241-539316 GCF_000164805.1 Carlito syrichta | reverse complement strand
AGGTCGAGGCTGCGGTGGCCGGGAGCGGCCACTGCACTCCAGTCTGGGCGACAGAGTGAGACTCCAACTCAAAAAAAAAAAAAAAAAAAAGTAGTCATGGTCAGGTGGGGAAGAAAGCCCTCCAAAAACAGTCGCACGGCAGTGTGTAGGAGACAAGGCCTGCCCGCCGGGATCACAATGTTTTCAGGAGGTGCAGACAGAAACAGCCGCTGGGTAGGCAGAATGGGACGTGCCCTACGGCAGCACCCTGCCCCAAGACTAGGGGAGCACAGAAGAGGGGTGATTGGTGCCGGTTTTCATCTTTGAACCGTGACCACATTCTGGAATTATGTCTTGAATCCTTTGAGCCTTTTTCACTGCATGGCATTGTGGGGTGATTCAGCATAAAATTTAGAGCTGGGAAAATAATTCTGAGATCATTCTAAACTAATGCCTCATTTTACAGGTGGGAGTGCTGAGGCCAAGAGAGGAGGTGGTCACAGGTAGGAAGGGGCAAAAACCAGTACTAGACTCATATCTCTGAACATTCATGTTGTGTTCACTGTCAGCAGTATGAGATACCCAAATCTTCCCCCTTTGGTTTGATCCTGTTACTCCCACTCATACTCCACAGTTTCATTCAACTAGGTGTAACACTGCAAGATAGGGACTCTGAATAAATACAAAACTTTTCCGTGGGATGCTAGACATTAAAGAAACATTTTTTTTTTTTTTTACTAACTTCCAGAAATCTCCAGATCTTCATTTATCTAGCCAAGGTAGTTAAGTCTCCGCAAACATTAAAATATACTGCAGATGCATCTGTTTTGTAAAAAGTAGCAGGTGAAAAAAGTACTGATCTAGGATTTAGGAGGCTCAAACTCAAAGATCAGCTTCATCATCAGGTTGCCTTGAAATCTTAGGCAGGTCACCTCCGTCTCGGGACCTCAGTCAGTCCCCTTAACTCATGGGTTGGCTGAATTCAGCAGAACTACCATGAGAGCAGGGACTTTCACTGCTGTCTCACCAGGGCCTAGTGCCATGCATGGTACAGGGCAAGGACTCAACACATGTGAAACATCTTTCAAGTCACTGATGTTCAGAAAATAGGAGTCTGTGAAATCATTGCCAAAATCTAAAGTTCGTCTGTCCGTGGTTCCCCTCCCTTTTGTTAGAGGGATGAATGCCTCTCCATCCCCCGTCTCTTAGCAACAACGTGGAAGGGTTGACTGTTCTGAAGCAGTTCTCAAGTTGCGTGACCTGGCAGCTGTGAATTATTCTGTGTACTCTAATATCATCATTTCGGCATCACTCCCCCTCTGCTGTCACTCCTCAGGCCTTTTGCTCAGAACCACCCGCTCAGCTCCTCTGCTCACTTGTTGCTGAAAACACACGCTGATTCCACCTACCTTCACTGAGCTTGCTTATGCAGTTGTGCAAAACAATAGGAGACTGGACACGCTGAAGCAGAGTAAAGTATCTGAACAGGAGAACAAGGGTACAGTGAGGGGGGGTCGATGTTTTGTAATACTCGCAAATCCCAAATTTGAAACCTGCAGATATTTCCTAGGGCTTTCCGTGGGTTGCTTTATTGTGCAGTGAATTAAGCACAATTTTTTTAAAAAACAAAGAGTAATTACTATCATTTATTGAGTACCTACTATGTGTCAGGCAGTTTCACACACTCTTCCCTGCTTAATCTTCTCAACAGATGAAGGAACTGAGGCCCAGAAATACTAATTTACTTCTCAAGGTCACATAACCAGTCAGTGATGCAACCAATACCTGATCCAGTTCTTCTACCTGATTCCAACGCCTCAAATTTTAATATTTAGAAGAATCTGGAAAGTGTTCTAAAATACCCACCAAGAAAAACCTAGCAAAAAGGGAACAGAGTGGCAGTTCCAGACCGTCCAGTTCTTTCTCTACCCACTTTATTTGTACTTCATCTATTTTATGAAAGAACTTGTTTTCTGTTACTCTGTTATACAGAGCTCAGACTAACAGTTGGGAGTTATCAGGAGATGCTCAGCAATTTATTAGGTCAAGGAGAGGTCAATTGGAATGGACCTTATTCAATCTAGTCTTGATATTTTATAGATGGTAAACTGAAGCCCAGAGAACTTAAGAAGGTCACCCATCTAATTAGTAAGTAGCAAAGTCAGTCTTGTGTGGTGCCAAATCCTATTCTGCTCATCTGTAAAAAGGGGAGAGGGGGCAATAGCATTTGTTTATGGGGCTGGGGCTGGGAGAATTGTTTTCAAAGTGTTCATCCAGGTCAGTGCCTGGCACATGGCAGCTCTGCAAATGGTAGACGCTGTTGACCCTGATCCTCTCTGAACTTCAGTCTCTTTTGTCTGTAAATGGGTTCACAAGGGCCCTTACCTCATATATTTGTTAAGAAAATCAGATGAGCTCTTGGATGAGCTTTGTAGCGCTGGCTTCAGAAACATTACCTATAACCTTACAGAGCTGTAAGAGATGGCATTTCAGGTGCTCCCAGGTGATTTCTCGGGTGGACAACATCAGAGTGAGGTCAACAGCGTCTACCCCTGACCCTCTTCTCATTACAAATGATTATGTAACAGGAGCAAAGGAAAACACAGCAAAGAAAGGGAAAAAATTAAAGACTTGCATCTGGAAAGGTGTTCCACCTTCTTTCTCAGCCTTTTCTTCCTGGCATTGCGTGGGCCTCATTGAAGCCAAGTGCCCCTCCTTATTGCGAAGAAGGTCGAAGGGCACAGCGAGATTGAATATGGCTGGACTAGGCTTGGTCAGGATTCAGGTGTTGCCAGAGGGTTCACAATTTGGGAGGAATCTGCTTGCACGTGTGTCATGAGCCTGGAGAACTGTGAGTTTTGCCTACATCATGCTGACAGCCTGGATTGTACATCAGGAAACAAACGCCAGCTTGAGTCAGGGCGATACCATTCCTTGTTCACCAGAGTGCCTCCCCTGGGGAGCTCCATCACCTTGTAGCTGTGTCTTCTCTATGGACTCCCTTTTTACTTTGCTTCTTCCAGACTCCAAGTATTCAATATGCTTCTTAAAGGCTGTACCGTCAGGAGGAGTGGGTGGGAGGAAGTAGAGACAGGTTGAATAGACAAATACAGCCAGGAGTTTCACTGTGAAAAGATTGAGAGAGAAAGAATGGGAAGAGTTGGGGTTGCAGTTGATTTTTTTTTTTTTTTTGAGGGGCGATATTTGTTCTAAGGTAGAAAAGACGAGAGCCTACTTAAATGCTCTAGGGTAGGAGCAAGTAGAAAAGAAAAGGCTGAAAAGATAGGAACTGAATCACAGGGTCCCTGAGAAGGCAGAAGGGAAAAGGCCCAGAGCTCATGGCGGGATGAGGGGGGACCACTGGCTTTGCCCGGTAGGAAGAATCTCTCTTCTGTCCTCGTAGGAGGAGACGGGTCAAACAGGGAGTGAAGGTGAGAGCACAGTCTGTCCAGACATTCTCAGATAGAGCAGGTCCTAGAGTCTGTCATGATTGTCTTTCCTCTTTCCACAGCTATAACCCCATGCCAGGGCTGCTCCCAATGCTTCCCGTATGTAAATTAACACCCACACCACAATCCTACAAGTAGGCATTTCTAATCCCTGTTTTATAGATGTGCAAACCAAACCCCAGACAGCATGTGAAACTGCCTATGGTTACACAACTAGTATTATTGATCAAACTAGTGCTGACATTAAGACAGCCCTAACTATGTGTCAGACTCTATTCTAAGTACTTTATATTAACTCATCTATTTAACCCTGTGAGGCTGATACCATTATTATCAGATTTTACAGATGAAGAAACGAAGGCATTAAAAGGTTATTTGCTCAAGGTCAAATGACTTCAAAATGAAGCCAGCACTTGGACCCCAGCAGTCTGGCTTCAGGTCAGTGTTCTTGTTTTTTGTTTTTTTGGTGTTTTTTTTTTTGGTCAGAGTCTCACTCTGTCACCCAGACTGGAGAGCAGTGCCACACTCACAGCCACTGCAGCCTTGACCTGCTGGGCTTAGATGATCCTTCTGCCTCAGCCTTCCAAGTAGCTGGAACTATTTTTTGATATATTGTAGAGACGAAGCCTCACCAAGTTGCCCAGGCTGGTCTCGAACCCCTGAGCTCAGGTAATTCTTTTGCCTCGGCTTCCCAACGTGCTGAGATTATAGACTTGAGCCACCACACCTGGCCCAGGTCAGTATTCTTAACCATCATTCTATGTCATCTCTTGTGGGAAACAAAGAGAAGAAATTCCATTCAGACTCTCAACTGACTCCACAGGCCGTACTTTGCTCATTGTGTCAGGGGATGAGGCTAGATAAAGGTAGATCGGCCTTTAAAGATGAACACTCTGTACCAAGATCCAGTTAGGATGTCTGGGGACAAGCACCAGAAGCACAGGCACCTCCTCACTAGACTTCCTTCAATAACTCAACGGCCAAAACTGGATAGCAGTCTCTCCCAACTCCCTACCAGCTGGGGTGCCTCTAGGGTGGAAGCTTGCAAGGGGGAAGAGTTGAGAATAGTTCAAAGTAACCAGTCAACAGCGTCTGTCACATCCACACAGGGCAATCGGTGCTTTACCTGTGTTTATTCACTCTTTCAGCAAATCACTTACTGACCACCAGTCCTGCCCAGGACTGTGTCAGCACGAGGCTATGGAAGTAAGTCACACAGTTCTTACTCTTTAAGGATTTTTCAGACTGATGTTTGAAATGGACATGTAAACAGACAAGTCCATTGCAATGTATGGCCACTTCCTAAGGTGGGGTATGTCCAAAGAGTGACAGAAATAGAAAGGGGGTGCCGGTGCCTGAGTAGGGGAGGAGATGAGGGGAAGTCTTCTTTTAAGAAAAGAAGTTTGCCAGATGAACAAGGGAAACAAGGTGGGCATGAGACTCAGGCAGAAGGGACGACATGTGCAAAGTCAGGGCAGCATGGGAAAGTGTGGCAAGTTCTGGGAGCCTGTTAGAAGTTCAGCAAAGCTTCAGCAGAAAGGCCGGCTTTGAGGACTGGGAGAGGAAGCTGAAGAGGGAACCAGGGCCAGATCATGTCGCCATGGGTATTGGTTGACACGTGTAGGAATTTAATCTCCAATCTTTGCCACCACCCTGAGAAGCTGTTCTATGACTCGTTCCAATTTACAAATAAGAAAATGGAGGCTCCGAAGGACGAATGTGCCCCCTATTCACAGCTGATAAGAAACAGAGCCTGGGTTTGAACCCAGGCTGGCCTGGTGCCAAAGCCTACACTCTTTCCACTCCACCATAATGACTGCCCTTGGTGCAACCTCTAAAACCATCACACTCGATTGCGTAACCAAAAAAATAAAAAAGCTTTTCTTCGATGGTGACAGCGGCAATGTCATTCCAGGAACTAAGATTTGTTCCCTTTACAAATGAGAGTTGGGTGCTTTTGCTCCCCCCGCTCATTATAAAGGCCTGCTTCCTACCAGAATGAATAATGAGGTTGTAGCTGTCTGCATTCAGCCATAGGAAGACGCATAATTGTATTTCTTCCATGATGGAAGAACCAGCTGTGGCACTAATAAAAATGACTGCTTTTCAATTCTTTCAGCAGAGTAAATAAAACTCCCTTGTGATTAACAGCAAATTGGTTTCCTACAGAGTTGTCAGATCTGAAGAGGGGAGGCGAGGGGAGTCAGGGAGAAGATGGGAGCCAGAGCGTGGTTAGTGGTTCTAGCGCAGCGGTGTTCTTTCTCCAAATACGTGTTCCAGAGGTGCTTTAGGTAGGAAAGATATTTTCAACTCCTTTCAGAAAACTCCCAGTTCTGCCAAAATAACACTTCAGTACCTGGCATGGGGACAAAGGAATACAAGGGGACTCACTTGTTAACAACCACAGTCCCTAAGACTTTCAGATTTGGGATATCAATTCTTTCTCTATCCATTTATTCTACAAATAATCTGTAAGGCTTACTAATGATGTGTTCATTAATTAAAAATTTCCTGAGTGACTAATGTAATTCCGGGCACAGCGCTGGACTTTGGGGACGGATGGCGAAGATCCAGTTCCTGCCCACAAGGTGCTCACAGTCTAACAGAGAAACAGACCCCTAAGTAGCTTTTCATGATTATTTTTTAAATGACGATTATTATTTATTCTTTGTAGAGATGGGATTTTGCTATGTTGCCCAAAGTGGTGGGATTCTAGGTGGTGAGCCACCGCCCCTGGCCATGATGCTTGTGATAAGATCTACGTCATGAAAATTAAAGTGATAAGATTTTTACAGCGTTGTCCATTCTCTTGGAAAATGGGATAGACAAATTGTTTTGTCCTCACCATAAAGTTAAAGAGTTACAAACCAAGGCCAGCGAAAGATCAATCAGAAATGAAAATAACGTGGCTTTGAAATGGTAACAGGGGAGAATAGGTTTCTATCTGCAAAATATTGGTGGATCAGACAGGGTCCTGATAGGAAACGGATAGGACACCCATATGAGGGTAATTCGAAGAGGGTTTGTTACAAAGGGAGTGTTTACAAGGATGTGGAAGGGCTGTAGGCCACTCAGAGGGGCTGCGCAGGACCCAGTCAGGAGACTCACCCAGGGCTGGCCGAGAGGTGCTGTTACCAGCCTGATGTCTAAGAAACTAAGGGAAGAAACTGACTACAGGAACCTGGACGGGAAGAGTTGTGTTGAGAAGATCACCATAAGAGGAAGAGTGACTGACAGTTGAGGGTCACAGCCAGACCAGGGTGACCACACAAGGAAGATGTCGGGGAAATCAGTCCCTGCCCTCACTCTCCTTCCTCCCAAGATTTTTCCCCTTCATGAAGGTCAGGGAAGACTTCCTGTAAGAGACGGCCTGTGAACTAGATTTTGACAGATGAATGGGAGTTTATTCGGTGATGAAGGAAGTGAAATAAGTTCCAAGCAGAAAAAACAAAATAGAGCAAAATCAAGAAGGTGAAAGGTAGACTGAAAACAGATCCTAAGGGACTTTATGTGTCATTGATAGTTATGTCTTTGAAAGTTTGGCTTCTGTACCCAGGGCATTGAGGAGTCATTGATGTTTTAAACCAGGTGAATGGCATGATCACATTTGTGTTTATAGATGTTCCCTTTGCCTGCAGCCTAGAGGATGGATCGGAGAGGGGTGAATATTGGAAAAGAAGAGAAATGCTAATGCAGTAAACAGCAGATAAAGGATGAGAGCCTGAACCAGGACCATTGTCATAGAGATGGAGAGAAGGGGATGCTTTTGAGGTACATGTAGGAAGTAGCAATGATGGTTGATTGAATGGGAGAGGGGTGCACTGGGAAGGGAGGCATCCTGGCTGATATTCTATGATTCTGGCTAGGGTGTCCGTGGATGGCACTATTGGCCAGGATGAGAGACAAAACAAGAGCACTGGGTGTGAAGGAGAAAAAGAAATGACTTTCGTCTAAGACATATGAGTTTCCTATGCCTGTGGGAAATCCGGGTGGAGCTGGCGTTCCTGGGTTATGACACTCAAGTTCAGCAAAGGGAGAGAGAACCGAGCTGAGAGAGAGACGTGGGACACCTGAGCACAGTGGTGATGAGACCATGGTAGGACACAGGAGGAGCCAGGAAGAGCATGGAGAGAGAGAAGGGAGGGGGCTTCCCTCTCCTGAACTCCACACCCTCATCTATAGGTTGAAAAAGAGAGAGGCCCCTTCACTGGTGGCCAAAATGCATATTAAAGGGCCTTGTGTAGAGCAGATGCTAACAAGTATTTGCAGAAGCAGAGAGAAGATACAGAAGCCAAGAAACGTGATTTTATACCGTATTCAGAGAACAAAACAGCAGTGGCTTTATTCTAATGAACAACACAGTACTATGTCTGTGCTTCTTTATTTCCTAACAGATCTGTATCTCCTTGCTACCTGAACTGTAAGGGGAGAGAAATTAGAGCCTATAGTCATTCACATTTCACAGTCCCATAAGTACTCATAGCAAAAATGGGCATTCGCTAAGTATATAAAGATGGCCGATTGATTGTCTAGTGGCAAAGAAAAAAATTTTTTTTGAGAAAAACTCCAAGCTGGATATATATTCCCAATTACCCTAGCACTTCCCTGTGACTGATAAACCACTCATTCTCTCTGGACTCTGTTCCTCCCCCACCAGAGAACTGTGATTAATGTCCTTTCCCTGTTTGAGAGTGGTGGTCCAAAGATTAATGAAGTCAGAATCCCTTGGAGATGATCTGAGTAAGAAATGGGCAGTCTTGTTGTCCTGTTTTAATGAATTTGAAGATTATTCTGTATTGTTCAGATGGCAACTGACTCATCAAAAGTGGGTGTTTGGAAATGATAAATGGAAAGTCTGAGGATTTTCTCATTAATTAATTTGGCTGTGAAAATAAGCACTGGCCCACGTTCCCAGTGAAACAAAAACAGACCAAAAGGTGACCAGAAAGCCAGGCTAGTGTAGAGTGGCATAAAATCTGCCCTGGGCATGGACTTGGACTTTTGGTAGTCAAGTAATAATTGTACATATGTAATATGTAATATATCTGTATTTCCCAGCATTTCCATAATGAACACATGGTCTTTTGTAATAAAAAAATTTTTTAAAACATTATTAAAATAAAAATCTTAATCATACCATACATGACCAAAATAAAGAAAAGAATAGAGATTAAGTTCCATATTTTTGGTCTATGTTTTGGGTCTATTTTATTAATATTCCATAATGTTATTTGTCCTTTATTCTCTTATCAAATAAATCAGGGCTTTTTAGCGGCAAGCAACAGAAATCACATCTGATAAACATATACCAGAAAGAAAACTGGTTGGGAATATATAGAGGAATTCACAAATTCAAAAGGAAAGCATGTAGTCCAGCCTGGAAAGACAGGAAGAGGAAGCAAGCTGTGCCGGTCCCTCAGGACCTATGCACAGGCTGATCCAGGCATCCCAGTGACAAACTGTGAACTCAAGTCACCCGCTCTAACTCCTGTCTAATTAAGAAGAGAAAATCTGGTCAGCCCAGTGAGGGTCATGTTTGTGCCCATGGCCAGGGGAGGGTAGGGAACCTCACTAACCATCTCAATTCAACTATATCCAGAGGAGCGTGGCCATTCACCCAAGTGAGTTTTAATCTTAGTCCGAAAGGAAATGAAATGGATGTTAGACAAACAAAAGCAACAGAGGCCCACCACATCAGATAAGAGTTGCTCCCCAACAGTTTAGGTATCATTTACGTGTAAACAATAGTGTTCCAAACTGACCACCAGCTCCATTGCAGAACTGCTCTGATAGTTAGAGAATCTTTCCATAAGGGTTGATTCCATTTCTGTCTCTCTATATCCAAAGAAGTGTCAGGGTGGTGGCAGAACTGGAAACTGTATCATTTGAGAATCAGTTGAGAAAACCACAGGAGGAAGTAGCTTAGAGGTAAGAAGGAGATTCAGGGGTGAAGTGATCTGTCATCACCATGCTTCTGAAGGACTACCATCTTGCAGCAAAGGAGTGAGAAGTAGTTTCTTTCCCTGGAGGTTACAATTAGAGTCAAACGGTGAAAGTCCAAGGGAGGTAAAGGCCAGTGTTATCTCCACAAAGGGAGAACTTTTTAACAATCAGAACTGCCCAGCACTGAAAAATTGGAAGCCCCCATCTCAAGGGGTAGGCGAGTAGGAATTTCAGCATGGGATGGGGTTAGGTAATACTCATCAGATCTCTAAACGTTCTTTGAGCCCTGAGGATCTATGGTCCATCCTATGAGCCTCTATGAGTTGCAAGTTTAACAGATGTCCTGCTGAACAAGGCCCCTCGCCTTTTGCAGCTACTGAGTCATACCCATGCCTCAGACTCAATGTCTCTTTTTCATCTGGCTTGCTTGCAAACCTGTGCTTGTATAATAATTCTCCATGCACTACTCACTGCTGGAGAATGTTGGGATTTCCTGAACTGAAGATGGCAGCAGAAGAGAAGAGAAAAAATCATGAGTAGTAGATGAGAAGAAGAAATTCTTGGGCTTAAATCCCAGCTCTACCACTTATACACTGTGGGATCTTAGGCAAGTCTACTTGAGTTTCGTGATTCTTATTCTACTCATATGTAAAATGTACAATAACAATAATACCAAAACCTGCCCTAAAGAGCTGACAAAAATATGTAACCCTTGGTTTTCATTGAGTCCAAATGATGTGTTAGGTTACTGACATTCATTATTCCATTTACTCTTTCCAACAACCTACGATGTGTAGATTCTATGATTTTATGATTCCTATTTCATTGATGAGAAAACTGAGGTTTAGAGAAATTAAACCATTTACTTAAATGTCAGCACTAAAAAATATCCATAAAGTCTAACTCCACAGACTGATTATAATGCCAGGCCATGATTATCAGAATTCACACGGGCTGGCATATATTGCACTGAACTTAATAGAAGATCTGGCATGTGATAGGGGCTCAGTAACTGTTTGTTAGGTCTCTTCTGCTCATGACCCTTGTGCCTTGAATCATCTAAAAACTCCAGTTAATCAACATGCGTTTGGAAATGCTCAGCCCTGTG
This sequence comes from Carlito syrichta, assembly GCF_000164805.1. Classification (NCBI taxonomy): domain Eukaryota; kingdom Metazoa; phylum Chordata; class Mammalia; order Primates; family Tarsiidae; genus Carlito; species Carlito syrichta. The sequence goes on along the minus strand of NW_007258892.1, from coordinate 528,837 downwards.
TTGCCTCCGTCCTCAGGCCAGTCACAAGATGGCAGTAGCCGTTTCGTGCGTCACATCAAGATCCCACACATGCCCTTCTTGTTCTTTATCAGAAGCAAGAAAATTTTCCTAGACTCCTCCTCTCTCATTATCCTTAAAAGAGTCGGGCTCACAGTCTCATTCCTAAGCCAATCACTAGCAAAAGGGAATTGATTGAATAACTGTTAGGCCAGCAAGACCTACCCCTGGAAGTGATCAGCTTCTAAAATCTGCCTTCTGCTTGGAAGGAAAAAGCAGCTATTGGATATTGGGTAGGCTACCAACAGTCTCCCCTTCACCTCTATTTTCCTGATGAGAAATCCTAGGCTCAGAGGGGTTTAATTGTATGTTCAGAGTCTGAGGGCAGGGGTGGGGCCAAGGTGGTTCTTAGGTAAAGGGGAGGCATGGGCCGTGGCAGGACCAGGAAAGAATTTAGGACAGTGACTCTCACCTGTGCTGCCCATTGAAGTTGAGTCACTTTAAACAGCACCAATGACCAGGACTCCACCCCTAGAGATTCTGATTTCTTGGTCTAGGGGACAGCCTGGGCATCAAGACTTTTAGAGTTCTCCAGAACATTTTAATGTGCAGCCAAGATAAGAACCACTTGTTTAGGAGGGGAGCTGTTGGAATGCGGACGGGTTGAGGCCAAAGGCATCGAGGCTTGACAGGGTAACAAGGAGCCTGTCTCCTCCTTTTTCTGCCCAGTAATTGCTACCGTTTCCTGAGGATTCCTCATGTTCCAGGCCTAGCTGTGACTCCAACACTCAACATCTAGTAGGCCATCAGTAATCGAATGGCTCACAGCTGTTTTATTCATAGAACAGAAAATGTTCACACAACTTCCATGAAGTGACCATGTTCGCATTTACAGACGAGGAAACCAAGACCCAGAAATTTTGAGCAACCAGTCTCTCTGACTCCATACTGTCCAAACCCTGTTCATCAAGCTAAGAAATCAGGAGTCTGGCAAGCAAAACTGGTCCTTGAAGAGCAGGAGGATCCAAGAACAGGGCCTTTAAAAGGCCAGTAAAAGGCCCCCTGTTCTCCCCTGCCCTCCCCTCCTCTCTCCCAATGCCTGTCCTTGAATCTTACTCTGTCTGGGACCTCCTCACAACCCCTCCCACCTGCCTAGAACCTCCTGGGAGAAAGGAAGAAAGGACTGAAGCTTTCTAACAGAGTCACAGGCAGGAATCAGAACCAATCTCCATTTCTGAGAACCCCCAGTGGTGAGAAAAGACCATGGCCCTGTGAATTGGGAGGCCTAGACTGCTATCCCGGTCTCAGCACCTCACTCGAGGCCTTGAGCAAGGCCCTTTGTATTTCTGACTTCCAGTTTCCTCGTCAGTAATTTGAAGAAGTTGGATCACAATTTACAGGTTATCAACTCAAGAACTTTTAGGTCCAGGTAGCTGATTTACCCCAGTGGGGCAGGCTGACTGGGGACTATGGGAAACTAGCAAGCATAAGTCCCATCCAAAAAGATGGGAATTCATTGAATTCCAGCCAGTTGTCACCATGGAGGCATGTGGACTCAGCATTGTAAGAGCATCTGACTTGTTTAGAAAGAAATGCTAAGAAATCTTATTTTATGCACAATCTCCCGGTTAATCTGCAAAGAAGAAGAAGAAGAAGAAACTTGTGGGACGCAAACAAAATAGGAATGGGGACTGATTTTGACCCACAAACTGCTTCTTTGCGATCTGTGTGCTGGATCATCTAGAAGACCCTTACCTTCACATTCTGTGATTTCTAAATAAGGGGATACCTGACTTCACATTGCAGAAGGCAAACATCGGCATTTCGGCACAAGTTGAAAATTCTTTTCAGGAGGTAAACCCAAACGGCATTGTCCTCATTTTAATTCCTAGTACTTTGGCACGCATTTATTTCTGGGATCTGTGAGAAAATGTACCCATCTTAAAATCTGACCATACCATCTTGAAAGCCAAGGAGCAACCGCTTTATAGGGAAACAGTGCCCTCTGCTGGAAGAGTGATGCAGGAAGACGCCTTTGGCACTGAGATAACATAATACTTGGAAAGAATCGATTTGTTTGTTTTCACTTGAAGTAGATTTAATGAAGAATAATAAATAAAATAGAAATGCATATTTATGAATGATTTGATGTATGTTAGGCAGAAATTGGGCTTTCATGTATCCATTTGGGAGTAATTACTCTTAATCTATAAAAAAAAAGGCCAGGATTAGAGAAAGGAAGAAAACATTTGTTACATCGACTGACAGCAATCTGGAATGGGCAGACAAAGAGAGGAAATTGAAGTCTATGTCTCTAGACTGTGTTCTGGAAAATCAGAGCCTTTCTAATAATGTATTGCAAGTTTATAGGTCATAATAGATCCTTTCACTACATTCTTTTAATAAATCTTCTCAGTAATTCACCAAGGCGGGTATTATTACCAGCATCTCCATTTGACAGATAAAGAAGATGAAGCCCAGAGAAGCCTGAGTGACAAGCTGGAGACTCCATCACAATTAAATGATAGAGACAAGCTTAGGTAAGTCGCTTAGCCTCATCAAGCTTCAATTTCCCTATTTGTAAAACATGGATAAAAAGCATGTCTCTATTTGCAACAACTATTAGATGAGAAGACATTTGTGAGACACTTCACACCATGCCTGGCCCAGGCCCTGGTAGCTACTGCTGCCATCCCAGTGCTCACAGGCCAGGTCTTTTGACTTCTTCTCTTGTGTCTTTTCCACTACATCAGGCAGAATCTTGATTGATCAAAAGCGGGGACACAGTGCTGCTGGGATTGGTAACAGTGGACTCAAATCCTGAAAATGCAGACCAGATTTTTTTAAACATTAGAGACTTTGCCAATAGCTAACAAGCTCATGAGTTGCGTCTTAAAAATAGGTGGTTGTGAACGAGGGAAGTTATGGTTCCTATGAACTGCGTGCCCCACACCATGCTGGGGCTATTGTGTAGATCCCTGAGCTCCACCTTTTAAAGGGAACTTGACATACTGGACAATACCCAAAAGCGAGAGATCCAGGATATACATCCGAGAGGAATTATTGAAGGAACTGGGGAAGTTTGGCTTGGAAAAGAGAAGACTTCAGAGTGTCTCCACTCATTCACTCCTTCACTTATTCATTCATTCTACATTTATTTATTGAGTGCTTACTCTGTGTGTAGCACTGTGTCATGTGCTGAGGACACAGCAAAGCTGACATAATGTCTGGTCTCATGAAAGCTAGTCTAGAGAGGTCAAAGAGCAGCAGCGGGGGTTAATGTGGAGAATTAACCTTGTTCTGGGCGAACAAGACCAGGGCCACCAGGAAAGTTGATTGGGATAGAACTTTTAGACAGGCTGGAGAAGGAGCCTGGCTTGTTGAGGACTACTTGTTGCTGACAGTATCTGAGATGAGTCTAGAAGGCCACTGGCAGGTTTTAGAAGGGACTTGCGATGGCATGGGTTGGGTTAGGGTTTGGCCTTCTTAATTCCCTCTGAGCCGAGACACTGTGGATGCATTCACCTTGCCCAGTGCATTCTGGGAAGGCTCGCTGAAGCGGCCACTTAACCTTCCAGTGTGGGATGAGGAAAAGCACCAAGGACTCCATGTCCCTCGGTCTTCGGCTTCCTTGCTTAAGCCTCTGTCTTCCTGGTGGTTCAGTGATACAGTGGCTTTTTCTCCTCTGGTCGCCGAAAATTCTTCTGAAATATGTTCCTCAATCACAAAAAAAGGGCAGCAAAAATCAGGACATGGATTTTTCTACATGAAAAGTTAAATTCCTCTTCATTATCAATAATTTGGGAGCAAAAAATCATCAATAGGAATGAGGGTGAGATCACTCAAAGATAACCACTGCTTACTGTATTTCCCTCCATTTTTTTCTTTCTGTTTAGTGTTTATTTTGTTTTTAAGTACATATGATTTCACCCAATCCTGCTGTTTCACTTAGGATTATTCAAAAGGAATCGTTCTTTAAAGCTATAACCAGCTCTTTATTACAATCATATATTGAGTTGCATGATTATGCTATTATTATATAATATTGTATTTAGTAAATATACCATAACTTACTTTTCCATTTTCCTGATTTTTCATGCTATAAACAGTGCCCAGATCTTAAACTTATGACTTTTTAAACTTATCTTAAGCTTATCTTATGGCTTTCTGACATGCGAAGAAATATTTGTGTATAAAGATGCTTGTTGTGGCTTTTCACTTACTATCAGCACCCCCCCACACACACACACACACAGACACACACTCCTAACTACTTGCTCTTTACTCAACAAGCCAAAGTCTCTTGACATGGTCCACGCAATTTCCCCGTTTGGAATACCTGCTGCCCATCACCCACCATAACACACTTGCTTATTATTTTTTTGAGACCAAGCTCAAATGTCATCTGCTTTGTGAATCTGCCTCCTCAGCACGCTAAGGTCCCTCCTCTCTGGGCCACTGTACTCTCTTATCATTCTATCAACTAAGCTAATGAGACATTTTGTTAGTTACTTAGAAGGTTATGGGGACCAAAGTGAACCCCAAACTTTACCTGAACAATGACCACTTGTATACCTAACCCAGAATTGTACCCCACATCTTAATAAATAAATAAATTTCTGGCCAATTTCTATAAGGAAAGGATTTAGCATCAGAGTCAGAAAAGTTGCGTGTGTGTATGTGTGTTTGTGTGTGTGTGTGTGTGTGTGTGTGTGTGTGTGTGTGCAAAAGCACAAAAGCATTCTTTTTTCCTACCTTATCTGGATTAATTGGTTTTGTTCTTGTGAGATTCTGGCACCGTAATACAGTGTAAGCAGCAGTGGTTCAGGGGTCTCACTCTGTCGCCCAGACTGGAGTGCAGTGGTACAATCATGGCTCAGCACAGCCTCGACCTCCTGGGCTCAGGCTATCCTCCCACCTCAGCCTCCCAAGTAACTGAGACCATAGGTGTGCACCACCTCACCCGGCTAATTTTTTAAATTTTTTTCGCAGAGATGAGATCTCACTATATTTCCTGGGCTGGTCTTGAACTCCTGTAGTACCCGCTTCTAATCCCCTTCCCACCTTCTTTAAATACATCTTGAATAAAAACCATCAAGCATGAAAGATGATATTCTGGAAGTACAGAATCAAACAAGATGTGTTCCCTGCTCTTAAGAAACCCTAGAATTTAGCAAAGAAGGCAAACATATAACATAAGAGTTCCCAGAACCTGCACAGATACTATGGTAGAAGCCCAGATGGACTATGGGTTTGGGGTACTAAGGAAGGACACAGTGTGCTCTGAGGGGTGGAGAAGAGCTTGGCAGTGGGTGGGGAGGGGAAGTGACATGGGTTGAAAGATCCATGGACGTTCCCTGAGCGAACCAGAGAGGAAAGTGCATGTGTCATCAGAGGGTGTACTAAGAGACTGGCCTCAGGGTCAGATCCAGGTCCCCTCTGCTAGTGGGTGAGATGGGGATTCAACTGAATGAGATGACATGTGCAAAGAGCTTAGTGCCATGACTGGGCCTCAACACGAGCCAGCAAAGGCCAGATGGTCTCTTGGCAACTCGCCGCCATTTTGCCCTCCTTTGTAACAAGGGGATTGGAAGCCTAGCAACTATGTCTTGCAAAATCCCTTTTCCCGGAATATATTGGTTTGCTGGGGTTCCCATAACAAAGAGCCACAGACTGAGTGGCTTAAACAAAAGAAATTTATTTTCTCACCGTCCTGGAGGCTAGAAAGTCAAACACTAGATCAAGGGGTTGGCAGCACCGGTATCTCCTGAAGCTTCTCTCCTTGACTTGTGAACGGCCACCTTCCTTACATATCGCCACATGGTACTCTGAGCCTGTGTGTGTCCTATTCTCTTTTTACAAGGACACGGGTCACACTGGATCAGAACATACCCACATAGCCTCATTTTACCTTAATTCCTTTTATAAAATTTATCTATATATTTACTTTTTGTTTGTTTATTTTTAGAAGCAGGCTCTTGCCTGTTGCCCAGTCTGGAATATAGTGGTGCTATCATAGCTTACCGTAGCCTTGAAATCCTGGGTTCAAGGGATCCTTTCTGCCTCAGCCTCCCAGGTAGGTGGGATCACAGGTGCCATGCCCAGCTACCTTTTTTTTTTTTTGGTAGAGACAGGGTCTCACTATGTTTGTTGCCCAGGCTGGTCTCAAAATCCAGGCTTCAAGCGATCCTCCAATATCGGTCTTCCAAAGCACTGGGATTACAGGCCTGCGCCACCATGCCAAGCCATTTTAGTTTTCCTTTAAATGCAGTCATATTCTGAGATAGTGGGGATTGAGACTTCAACATAGGAATTTGGGGAGGGACACGATTCAGGCCAAAACACAAAGTTTCTGGATTAGAGCAATACTTGCAATATTCAAAAGGCAGAAGAGAAGCAAAGGCCATTATTCTGGTTTGAGCAGGAGGCAGATGTAAGGTTTTCCCAGAGACTGAACCTTCCAGGGGGCCCCTGGAAAGTCACCCCCGGGTGCTGCTGCAGCCAACCTGGAGCATTAGGGCCACTTCCTGCCATCCCCGCCCTTCCTCATTTTCCAAGCACCAGCAGTGGTTCCCCTAACCTTTGTTCTCTGGTTCTTCTAACAGTTCTGCAAGCTTCTAATGACCTGCATAAAATTCATTTCGGTTTGAAATACCCACAGTGGTTTTTGATTTTTGACTAAACCCTAAAGACTACAGCAGTTAATAGTTTAAGTGGTATGGGACGACTGGTGAGTAGAGTTTCCAGGAAACCCTTAAAAATAAGAGGGGGCCAGACACAGGGGTCTCATACTTATAATCCCAGCACTTTGGGAGGCCAAGGCTGGAGGCTTGCTTGAGCCCAAGAGTTCGAGACCAGGATGGTCAACATAGTGAGGCCTCTTCTCTCCAAAAAATCATTTACAAAAATTAGCCGAGGTGGTGGCATGCACCAGTAGTCTCAGCTACTCAGAAGGCTGAGACAGAAGGATCTCCTGAGCCCAGGAGTTCGAGGCCACAATGAGCTGTGATCAGACCATGAATTAAGGACTTCAAATTGATCGTATGGTCCAGGATATTATAAACTTTTCCCACGGAGACATCCCCAATGACAGAAAAGAATATACTTGTACTCCTAGGGGTTCTGAAGTAAGAAAAGTCTTTGAAATCTTTCAACTCATCCAAAGTTTTCATCTTGGTCATCATATACTCATTTGTTTTAACATGCTGTTTTTAAATTACTTGTCATCAAGCAAAATTAGCATTCTAAAGTGACACTATGTTTATCTTATGGCTTTGAGTACTATCTATGAACCCGTGACCCACCACAGTTTTAGAAACACAATCAAAGGTGACATGGAAACACTGAATGGTTTTGAGGAACAAATTCAAACAAAGAAACTGCTTTTCTTTTCTTTTCTTTTCAGTAACTAAATTTATTTTTATTGGATTTTGAGTTATTGTGTTCACACACATCACGTTATTTGTTTCAAGATATTTGCGGTCCAGAAAGTCAGTATCCATTTTTGGAGGTTTTCCTACATATAACACAGATAAAGACACAGCAGTCAGGTACATGTGGGATGTTCATCAAGCAGCTACTGATGTTGGAACACCAATGTTCAGTGACATGTAAGATAACTGCTTTTTGTGATACAATTAGTTGTACATTTCTTTCTGGTCTTGTAAACATGATATGTAATGTATGTGTTGTCTCAAATATTAATTTATCATGTTTTCCAGAAAGTCTTAGGCAATAGCTTTCCCGTTTTTCATTGTAATTCATGTAAGAATCATTTGGTCTACCAGTGAAGATGTAGATGAAAGAGTTGCTGGTTGTGTACACTTTTTTCAGAAAGGAGCTCCAGAACATTTTCTGAATGATGTGGAGGCAGGGAGGTTTGTAGGGATGCTATTGTCATAATCCAAGTGAAAGATAATGAAGCATTGAAGGAAGACCCTGTCAGGAGCTACAGGAAGAAAGGAGCCAGTTTGGGTAAGGAGGAGAGCTTGGGAAGGCCCCTTCACCTCGAATCCAGCAGAATAAACAGGTTGAACCACAAGGCAGACACGATCCTCTCCAGCCCAGAGATGTTGTGATTCTCTCTGATTATCTTTACTTTCCCTTGTGCTCACCTCTTATCTATTATAAAAATACACAGTGGTTTTTTTTTTTTTTTTCACTCAAAGGTTAGCTGAGGGGACTTTTACTGCTGGACAAAATTGTGTAGATTTGTTTTAAAGGAGAAGTGTAAGTTCTAGAACTAAGGATCTGCAAAGGCACAGAGAGTGGTAAAATGGACATTGGAGACTCAGGAGGAGACGGGGGAGAAAGGGTAGAGAGACAAAAATATCACCTCTTGGGTATGACGTGCGTGGGTGGGAGTGGTGGGTTCACTTAAAGCCCAGACTTCTTCACCACTATGCAATGTAACCAAAAACTATTTGTACTCCTCAAAGCTATTGAAATTAAAAAAGAGAAAAATAAAATAAAAATAAGGAACAGTAATATTTTTATAAAGGTTTCTAGTAATTTCCAATTCTAATTTTATAACGTGTCACCTGACATCTAAGAGGCACTCAATGAGTAACTGTTGCATTACAAAAGAAATGAATGATGAGTTGCATATTTTCAATTCATTCAAATGCTTCTTATAGGAAGTCTTCCCTTACAGTATCTGCACAATCTGACCTCATCTCGGCACTTCTGCTGCAATCCAGGGCCTTGTGCATGTGCTGTTCCCTCTGCTTATAATGTCCTTTGCCTCTTAACCCCTGTGGAACATGTCTACTTGCTTGTCATAACCTAGTTCTGAAATACAATGTCAGAGAAGACTGTGGCTATATAAAGCGAACATAGGTATTAGAGTTACATAGACTTGGGTTCACACCCAAGTTTTCACACATACAGTGGGAAGCTGTCCCAAGATTTCTTTCTCTTGAACTTTTGGTATATTAGATAATAAGTAAAACAAGAAAGAAATTACCAAATCCAGCCATGATTTTCCATGGCTGTGAACCATATTTCTGCAGGCAGTCCAACCTGGTAACAGACCAAGCCTCATATTTGGCTTAGCTGAATGTCTTTAAACTGCTGCCCATGTGGAAACATAGCCATGAGTTGAATAGCAGACATATCGGATGGCACAAAATCTCAGCTATATACTGTATGCACTGGAACTCTCATTCCATTCAATTTCTAGATTATGATTGGATCAAACATGTTAACTAAGCTTTAGCATTGCTGTGCTGGAAGAGTCCATGCTTTGAGCTGACCAAAACTGGGCAGTCAAACTTGAAAACTTCCACGATCCACACTCTGTTAATCAGAGTTCAGTGAGGCATTCATGGAAAGACTGCAGGGAGCAAATTGGAAGGGTGGAACCCTTCATTCTTCCACTGAACCTACACAGTTTGTGCCTGAGTCCATCTGGTCGACCTACCAGGCTCATGGTGCATCTTGTCCATTGTCAACAGCTAGGTCTTTGAATTCTCAGATACATTCAGCTGCCACCTTCACTCTCAAGCCTGTTTTCCAGAAGAAACACAGAAATAGTTGCCTTGAGCTTTTGTCATTACACATCTGGAGGTCTAAACAAAATAAAATGTCCCTAAAGGGTATGAAATTATAGGAACTTTGGAAAAAAACTGCAGGATGATACTGAATCTATTTATATTCAACGCAGCTTCCACACTGCAAACTCAGCATCAACAAGACCATCTTCTACTAAAAAGTAATTTTTGAGACAGATTTCAATCTTTAGTTTCCTAAACTCAGTTTCAGTTTTGTCAGTGTGACTTGTGAGTAATAATGTTCATTACAAAACCTCAATAGAGTATATTAACATATAATAATATAAAACACACATACAGCACACCATAGACGCTTAGTAAACAGTATCTATAATTATGCTTCAAAAAACTAAAATCTACTTTTCACAGTGTTTCCTCCCTCAGTACTATGCCTTAAGGAATGTTCTCACCTATTCAGTGGATAAAATAATCTCAGATTCATAGACCTGTTAGGGCTAAATTAGATAAGACCATTTTTTTTAAGAATGGTGCATGCCATTCTTAAGAGTTCTAAAAATTAAAAGTGCTATCACAATTCTCATTTGTACCATCCCAGAACCTAACATGCTTCCATTAGAGTTCTAATTACTTTGTTCTAATTATATGTTCCTTATGCCTTTAACTCCTTCAAGTAACTATACATTCCTTGAGTTTTTCACTTGAGGTTCGGGAGAGGATGGGTGAATAATGTGTGTCTACCACAGACCAGGATTGAGTGAGGAGCTTTTCACACATTATTTCCATGGATCTCCAGAGTTCTCCAAACTCTGTAAGAAGCTATCAAATCCCCATCACAAGGTGATAAAAGGCCAAGGACCTTGGACCAAGTGTGATGCCATACTCTACTTCATATTCCACGTATTATATTTTAGGACCAAGGCTTTACGGATTTATGAAGCCCCTCCCTGACACCTAATATTTGCATGTGAGAGCAAGCACCCTGGAGTCAAATGCCTTTGCGCTTTCCAGTTCTCTGGCTTTCAACAAATTCTCAACCACTCTACGCCTCAGTTTAAATCAATTGCAAAATGGAAATTATGATAGCTACTACCTCATATATTGTTTGTTTTGAGAATTAAACAAATAGTACATGTAGATTATTTTGTATAGCATCTGGCACATAGTAAGTGCTCAACAAATGTCACTTCTAAATAACTTGCTACCAGATTCCTTGATTAGCACGGATGGAAAATCTCAGGATGCTGTTTATCCAGCATGGTGGGTTGGAGTCTCGGGAGCCTGCAGAAACTTGGGTGCAGGCTGGGAAGGGAGGCCCATTTCCAGCTGTAACAGTCTCACAGTGGACGGAGGGACGGTGTTCGTTTCCTTCAGAATTGTTTTGTTCTCTTTCCAAGGCTTTAGGGCAAATACTGGCTCAATGGGAAGCTCTCCGAAGCTGAGTCAACAGCCACTCATCCTAAAAGGTGATTCACATGCCAGGGAGTGCAGTCCACAAATGGTATGGGGGTGGTGCCTCTCAGGGAGAGACTGACAACGTCCCTAAATGAGTTGTTTGTGATCACAGGATGCTCATGAGCAGACGTGAGAACAGATGTGCCAATTAATTTCTCCTGTCTCCTTCACACTCCCTCAGAAGGAGCCCAGATCTCACTTGAAAAGATGTTGAACTTGGGAATGAAGGATCATCATTTCTCTCATCCTCCAGGCCTTGTCAAAACTCAGGCTGACTGAGTCAGAATGAAGAGCTGGAGATTTGGATGTCTGTGCTGCTCGTGTTGAAGTAAAATGAGAGAATACCTGAAAGGCTGAGGGGAATTTTGGGACCTTGGGCATTTCGGTGGGGTGATGACCCCTAAGTTTTTATTTGGTGATACACGTTGCATCAAGATTCAAAGTGATCAACCTATTTTTTTTTTTTACTGTTTCTTTCCATAAGCCATGCATATCTTGAGGGTACTAAATCTTCTTCTGTATCTGTAACAGATACAAATACAGACACTAGATACTAGATCCTGTGAAAGTCTAGCTTGCAGTGGGCCATAATGCCTGGGTCTTTGGACAAGAATCTGTGCTTTGGGCAAGTTATTTAATGTCTCGGTGCACCAATTTCCTTGTCTATAATACGGAGACTCCAAATAAAACTTACCTGACAGGGTTGTTGTGAACATTAACTTATCTACTTCAGTGGTATTCAAAATGGAATCCAAGCTCAAAACTGATCTACAAACTGTTATTAGTTCTTTATCAGATACCTACAGAAAGTGAGAGTAAACTTTTAGGAAGTTTTATAGCAACTGCACTTGACCACAACAGCTTTATTATATTTTACAAAATTACTAGTCTATAGCAGATCAAAAATGATTTTTAAACTGATGCTTCATCACATCTGAGAACAACTAATAATATCCATCTTCTAATATATGTGTGTTTGCTCTGGCATCTACTTATTTATTCAAATACATACTGTTTTATGATAAGTACCGTCTTATTTCTCCTTCCTTGTTGTTTTTGACCTGAGTATGTCAGTCGTATGATTTCCATTTCAGAATTTTTAAAGGAGATCTTTTAAATGTTTATTATTAAAAGTGGGTGTTGTGGAGTTGAAAAGCCTGAATGGAGAGTTTATTCAACACAGGGCTTGAATTTGGTTCTAAGATGGAGCTAGAGTGCTAAGTGCTAAGTGAGAATGCTGGGAGCATGATGGGGGAGGGGCTTCTAGGAAATCTCATCCTCCAGAACCTTCTGGGTTCTGCTGTGGGAAAACCTCCCCTGGTAAAGTCCTGGTCAAAAACAGTCTTTCTTACCTAATAGGACATTCCGTAAGGTAGAGTATAGGTTTTGCTCAGTATCGACTCAGTAAGTATTAGATCTGAGCAAATGTTCAGCCAGTGAAACTATCATAAAAGTTACTGTTTTCAAAGTCCACTAGTTCACAGGCACCTAAGGAATTGCAGTTTTCTCTTTTATAAAATATTTATGATAGATGAATGATAGTGTAATGTACTGGAAATAACAAAAGACTTTGGAATCAGATGTAACAGAATTTGGTTTTTTAACTCTATCACCTATTGGCCAAAAGTCACTTAATCTCTGGACCTCAGATTCCTCTCCTGTAAAATGAAGATAATCATACTTAGTCTATCTGAGTTCTTGTGAGAATCAGCATGATGTCTGCAATGTGCCCCTGACATAGACGTAGTAGTTCAATAATTGTTAGCTGCTATCCCCTGTCCTCATGTTTCATGAGGAAACTTTTATAAAGTAAATTAAAGATAACTATAAACTTTTTTGCTATTCTTCCGATTGAGAAGTGGAGTCTAATTCTTGTCCCCTGATTCTGAGCTGATGGTAGTGACAGGCTTGACCAATAGAATGTTGTAGAAATCACATCCTGGCATTCACAAAGGGAGGTCATGAGAAACCTTGCTGCTTTCATCCAGGTCTCTTGGAAAATTGGCTATGGATAAAGCCAGCTGCCATGTCAGAAATCTGATTATTGTAAATGTTCCATGCTTCAAGGAAGCCCAAACTACAAAAGTAGAGAGACCAATGGGTAGAGAGATGCCTGGTCCGTTCCCAGACATCTTGACAGGTGTCAGACACAAGTGACAAAGTCTTCAGAAGACTCCAGAGCCAGCACCATCTCTGACTATAATCATATTACAGACCCTGTGTGAGAAAAGTATACTCTTTGAATAGTGACCACTTGCTTTGAGATGGTTTGTTAAGCAGTTGTGCCTAGCCAGAGCATTCTGCTAGAGTAAAATTTTTGACCTTTCTATTCTTTACTAATGTATTAATGATGAGTGATTTAACAATAGCTTAATCTCCTTCAATCTACAATACTGTATTGGCCACAGTTAAGGTATTCAAGACTGCTGCTCCCCATGGCCGGCCCTTTCATTCCATTTGTGACCTGTGAGCATTCTCCTTCTGCTGTGTGAGGTGAGTGTTTCTTGGGGAAGGGCTGCTGGTCTTACTGTTCTGGCCTGTGACTGGGTGAGTAAGAGTGAGAAAGCCAGCTTTGCTTCTGGTTGAGGTTGCTTTCTCCAGTCCAGATCTGACATTTTGTTCTTCTTCTCTTTGACTCAACTTGTTCAGAACCAGTCATGGGGTGTATTGCACTGGCACCTCAGTGAGCTCCCAAGCTACCTTATAGCTCTGACATACAGCAGAGTAAATGGTCAGGTACTGGGCAGATTTCTAACTTGCCCAGCAAGTTTACTTATACACAATTCTTGTCCATGATGCTAATAATGTGTTTAATTTCCCCCAAACTTACAAATGATCTAAAGCAATTATAGCCGGACTCGGTGGCTCAGTCTGTAATTCCTCAGCTTTGGGAGGCTGAGGTGAGTGGATTGCCTGAGCCCGCGGGTTTGAAACGCCTGGGCAGCGAGACCTCATTTCTACAATAAATCAAAAAATCAGCCAGGCGTGGTAGCGCATGACTGTAATTCCGACTACTTGGAAGGCTGAGGCAGAAGGATCGCCGGAGCCCAGCAGGTCGAGGCTGCGGTGGCCGGGAGCAGCCACTGCACTCCAGTCTGGGCGACAGAGTGAGACTCCAACTCAAAAAATATTTAAAAATTTAAAAAATAAAGCAATTATAATACTGGTTAGCAAGTTTGCTGGTTTTCTTTTGACACCTTTTGTCTATTGCTTACATTATTTCTTGCAAAGAATGAGACAAAAAAATTTTCCACTGAAGGCACGTTGGTAAACAAAGCCCCAGAGACTGCCATAATATCCCGTACAAAACTCAAACACAACTTCTCATTTCCTCAGTCAGCACAACGCCGACAATGTGCAACTGCTTTATTAAATTCTGTCGGGTTTTTATGATTTTTTTCAGTTACTGCTGCACTGCTTCTAACCATTCTTTCTGTTCGGGACAGAGAAGGAGAATAGAAATTCTGTTAAGATTACAGATATGGTGATGATCTGCCTGTTCTTCATGACGATTTTATTTCATTCATTCATCTACCCAGTCACTCATTCAGTGAGTCTTCCTCAGGAGCTTTCTCTGAGCCAGGACTTGTGCTGGGTCCTGAGCATATAACTGCAAGTGAAACCCTCTTAGGTCCTTCCCTCAAGGCGAATGCATCTAGGTGGAGCAGACAGGTGAGGACACAGTTGCAGTACTAGGTAATGAGTATTGCAATGAAAAGATGAGTAGCATTCTGCAGAGAGAAAGTAGAAGCACCAAGGACATTGTCTTCTTACATCCATCTCCTTTAGAGTTCACGTTTAAGTGCCAACTTTGAAAATCCTCTATGGCTCAGCGTATGGGTGATTTCACCATCCCATTCGGTGTCCCTCAATCATCTTATTTACAAAACTTCAGGCAGCAGGATTGCCTAAGATGAATAAAAAAGCTCTAGTAAAATGCATTAAAGTAGCTATTGCTATCATTTCTGTTTTACAGAAAAAGAGATAAAGGCCTGCACAGGTTAAGTAAGCCGCCTAAGGTCACGCACCCAGTACGTTCCACCTGCTCTCTACCTTGTCACACATAGAAAATTATCTCTAGGAAGAGCAACTCCACACCTAATATTTTGCTGTTGATTGTGGATGGTAGGCAGTTGACATTGGTTCTGAATGCTATGAAAAAATGAGGCTGATATCAACACCTTAGTTAAGTTAAGGATTCTGTTCAGAAATCCTATTAGAAATGGGTTGAACCAAAAAGGAAGGAGTGGGGATTGTTAGACAAACTCCCAAAAGGACAGGTACATCTGGGCATTTGGGCCAACTAGAGCCATAAATTCCAAGATACCATCTCACTGACTGCACGGTTGGATCACAGACCCCCAAGAATGATAGGGCCACAGAAGCCATCTAATCCAGTTCCCCACATCATGGCATTTTTTGGAAACTCCCAATTAGGGATACTCTAACTTGGTGCTTTCCCTGAATACACCTCCAGGATGTATTCAATCACTGACATCAACACCAAGATGCCAGCATGGCAAAGCTCTTGACTGAGGCTGTGTTCTTGTTTTGAGAGAATTTACCACAACCAAATCATCTGCACAGAAAAACAGGGTGAGTAGAGTGCTGTCCTCAGTTTTCCATCATAGAAAAGGGATTTTAACATGCTGCCACAAATTGCTTGTCCAACATATTCAAATATATTGGTATCTAACAATGGTAGGAAATGTTGCCAAGAAGCAACTCACGTCAGGCTGACTCTGTCCAGGGGCGTCTCCCTCAGTTTCCCCCTGCTCCAGCCTTCCATATCTCAGCAGACGGCACCTGCATCCCTCGCATTGCTCAAGCTAAAAACCTCGGAGTTATTCTGGTTGCCTCCCTCTTCCTCACCCCCACAGCCAATCTGTTACCAAAGCCTGTTGACTGTACCTCCAAAATATCTCTCAATTTCATCTACTTCTCTCCATTGCCACTACCTATGTCCAAACACGACTGTTTCCCATCTGGACCCCTGTTCTCCCCATTTTCATAATAGTAACCCCAAAACACAGACACACACATTCCACCGTTCATTAGCTATCCAAACCACAAAGTGATCTTTTTAAAAAGTACACTGGACCATGTCACTTTTTTGCTTAAAAACCCACAAATAGCTTTCCCCTGCCCTCAGAATATCATTAAAAATCCTCCCTGGTGCTTCCAAGGCCCCTTGTGATCTTGCCCCAGCCTATCTCTTGGTCTCATTTCACACCATTCTCCACCTCATTCACTGTGTTGCAGGCTTGGTGGCCGGCTTTCCATCCCTGCCTGCCTTGAAGCCCTCACCACCCACCATCCTGGAATATTCTCCCTGCACTCCCTGAACTCACCGCCTCTGCCCCCTTCCCCAACCCTCTCCAGCCATCTTGCTATGGCTAGTTCCTATTCTTCCTCCAATCACTTGAATGTCACTTTCTCAGAGAGGTCTTCTATGTATCCCCAATCTACATTAGCTCCCTGCGAAGGCCAGATCCCTTTTTTTGCAGACATCAGAATTCCAATTGTAATGACTCAGTTAACTAGTTTTTCCAATTAAATAAATAAGCAAAAGGAAACTTATTGACCTATGGAATGGAGAAATCTAGAATTTGCCTTGCTTCAGATACAATGGACCCAAAGTTCAAATGATGTCATCAGAACAGGGTTTGGCTTTATCTCTTCACTCAATCTTGTATTCAACAAATATTTGTTTTATACTAGGTACTGTCCTAGGTACTGGGTATAGATCAGGGAAATAAAAGATAAAAATCCTTGCTTTCAGTGAGCTGGTTGTCATTCTAGCAAAGGAAGATACACACACACACACACACACACACACACACACACCAGTAAAGATAGTATGTAAATAAAGTATAACCATATATTAGAAAATGAACTAGGCACAGTGGCTCACACTTGTAATCTCAGCAATGTGAGAGATGGAAGTGAGAGGATCGCCTGAACTCAGGGGTTCAAGACCAGCCTGGGAAACTTGGCAAGACTTCATCTCTACAAAAAAATCAAAAAACTAGCTGGGCATGGTGGTGTGCACCTGTAGTCCCAGCTACTTGGAAGGCTGAGGAAGAAGGATCACCTGAGCCCAGCAGTAACCATGAGTGTGTCACTGCACTCCAGTCTATGTACCTGATATGGAAAAAAAGAACAAAATAAGGCAGATTGGGAATGCTGAAAGGTGGGGAGCAGGGCTTGCAGGTTTTTTTTAAGTAGGGTAGTCATGATGGACCTCTATGAGAAGGTGACATTCAAGCCAAGATTTGAAGGAGATGAAGGAGTGAGTCTAGTGAACATCTGAGATGGACAGTCTTCTAGGCTGAAGGAACAGCTTGTAGAAAGCCCTACCCAAGAGCTTGTCTGCTATCCTGAGGCTAGCAAGAAAGCAAGTGTGGTTGGAGTGGAGTGAGCAGGGAGGAAGGGAGGGGGCCACAGAAAGCAAAGGCCCAATCCTGGTGGGCCTTTTGGGCCCTTGCAGTGGTCTGGGCAGAGCAGTTTTTAAAAATCTAGCTTACATTCAAAAAGAATCATTCTGTAAGCTGTGTTGAGCAAAGATTTCAGGGGAGGGCCATTACAGTAGAAGCAGGGAAGTCAGTTAGGTGGCCACTGCAGTCATCCAGAGGACAGTGATGGTGGTTTGGACCATCGTGAAAGTGGTAAAGGTGGGAAGAAGGGGCTGTATTCTAGACACCTCTTTGACAGATTGGATGTGGGGCGGGGTAGAACACCCCAGAGAAGACTTCATTCCCCAGCCTCCCTGAAGCTAGATGGAGTCACCTAATTCTAAATTTTGGCTCAAAGGACATAAGCAGAAGGAAGTGGGCAACTTCCTAGAGGTAAGAAGCACGCCCTCCACGGGGCCTCTTCCCTCTGTCTTGCTGGACCATGCCAAGGAGGGCATCGCCTTAGGGAGCCACCCAGTGGCCAATGGAGGAACTGCCACACTAGCCCTGGTCTAACTAATGCATGGCTTGTTAGCCAAGAAAGACACTTCTACCCTACTTAGACCATTTTCTATCTGTAAGAGAAGTCACATGTCTACCAAACCTAAAATGACCTTGTATTTTTCTTTTTCTTTTTCTTTCTTTTTTTTGAGTTGGTGTATCACTCTGTTGCCCAGACTGGAGTGCAGTGGCATGCTCATGGCCACTGCAAACTTGACCTGCTGGGCTCAGGTGATCCTTCCCCCTCAGCCTTCCAAGTCTCTGGAACTACAGGCATGTGCCACCATGTCCAGCTAATTATTTGATTTGTTGTAGAGATAAGGGCTTGCCAATTTGCCCAGGCTGGTCTTGAACCCGTGGGCTCAGGCAATCCTCTCACCTCAGCCTCCCAAAGTGCTGGGATTATAGGCATGAGCCACCGAGCCCAGCGATCATGTGTTTTTCATCTCATCCATTCCATCAGGATTTTATCTTGCAGTCTGACGGTCTGGGTCAACCCAAGGGGATATGTTGATGGCAAAAATTAAGTCATTTAGAAATGACTAAAAGAGAATTAGAAGTGTTAATGTCTTACTGTCTATGATGTACTATTTAGTTCCAAAAATACTTTTTTTTTAGTCTCACTACGTAGCCCAGGCTGGAATGTGGTGGCATGCTCATGGCCACCCCAGCATCGACCTACTGGGCTCAGGCGATCCTTTCACCTCAACCTTCCAAGTAGCTGAAACTATAGGCATGTGCTACCATGCCTGGCTACTTTTTTTATTTATTGTAGAGATGAAGTCTCACCAAGTTGCCCAGGCTGTTCTCAAACCCATGGGCTCAGGCAATCCCCTCACCTCAGTCTCCCAAAATGCTGGGATTACAGTCTTGAGCCAGTCCAGCCCCCCCAAATACTTTTAACTGCATCATTTCATTTAATTTTTGAAACAACATAGTGGAATAACTATTATTCTCCATTCTTCTGTGACCTCCCATCAAGCAAGGACCATATTTTAATCACCTTTGTATCCACATCCTTTATGTCTTCAGTTCAGAGCCTGGCATCCAAGGCGTTATTTGATTAATAAATGAGTTAACAAATTCTTGGATTGAAAAGTATGGTTTCACATTTTCAGGATGTTAAAAAAAAAGGTTCAAAGGAGTTCACAGTTCATAGGTGATGAAAAGAGTCATGTCGTCTGAGTTGACGCTTTGCTTCAGCTTTTATCAAAAATTGAGGGGAGGTGGGAGAAATATGGAGGAAAAGGAAGAGAAAGCTAAAGGCAATAAAGAAAGAGAGAAGGAAAGTGGTAGTTAGCAGACAACCTGCCATTTCTCTGAAATATGTTGTCTGAAGGGAAAGAAGTCTTCAGGGCACAACATGGCCGATAGAGTAAAGGTTTCCAAAGTCTTGACCTCCTTCCAGATGCAAGCGCACACCAGAGCTGGCTTTGTGCTCTGGGCTGTTTGAACTCCAGAGCTGCTCCAGGTCACTTTTCCGCTGGCGGATTCCTGACACTGATACTCTCTGTGGGTCATGGATACCTCTGTAAAATGCAGATCATTTAAGAAACCCAGACCAGCAGCGAAGCATTAGCTGCTTGTATTTGTCAGGAGTGGGAATGAGAGTGCTTTTTTCCCCCTGTCAAATCGTTCTTGTGTGATTTTAAACCTTCCCGCTTGCACAACCTGAAGGGGAATTATTAGACCCAAGTTGTTGTTTGGTTTTATTTATTTTTTAAATCATTCTGCAGTTTTAGAGTCTGTCTGCTCTACTCATTTAACTGGGGGAGATGTGGGCGGGGCCAGATGATCTCAGATATAAAGAGGCAAGAACGTGATATTCATCTCAGGCTGAGGCTAACAGCAAGGAGTTGTGATGGGCAGAAATTAAAAGGCTCTCCTCCCCGGGCCAGATGGCACAGGCTGGTCCTCTGTGGCCTTCTGAGGCAATACTCACAGGCAGAGCTAGTGCTCCCTTGAGGGAGGAGCTGTTTTGAACACACCTGCAATAGACATGAAGGTCAAAGTCAGACCAGAGTGTATGGAGCACAGATGAGAAAGACTGTTGCCCCGATGGTAGCATCTGTTAAGTATCCACCATACCCTGGACCCCGGGCATGGCCTTTCCACTTGCTTTATTTTTATTTCATTTTGATTCATATCCCTTCATCCTTCCCACAGCTTTCTGAGGTAGGGATCCTTGGCCACCATTAAAGATGGTGAAACGGAAGCTCCATGAGGACCAGCACCTTCCAAAGGCACACCACTAATAAAGGGCAAAACCAGAATTCTGGCCCGTTGGCTTTCCACTCCATCCCTCACCATTCACTCCGGCAAACATCACCTTTTCCAATCTGAGAATCCACCTGGGCTGCTAAGTTAGGACGAGCCCTGAACAGACAAAATAGACATAAAACAACATCGTTGCCGTGAAGTTTAAGAGTGGTCGTGGGTCGACAGTCGTTCCTGGGAAGTATCTCAAGAGGACCTTGTGTAGCCTTCCGGCCACCCAGACAATCTCAGTCATAGACCAGGAGGAGAAGATGCAGAAGCCCGAGGGAAAGGGGGGAAGGGAACCCCAACTCTGGGACTAATGAGGTGTAACCACTACACCCCAGGCATCGGGACCTTCCAAGGTCTCTGGCTCCTTTCATGCCAGGTCCAGACTAAGGCTGAAAGATCCCAGTGGTCATAGTATATTTTCAAAGACTTAGTTGGATCAGTAAAAGGAATGCCGCAGAATCTTCACTAAAGCAGTGAGGTCTGTTTCCAAGACATGGGGCTTAGAAGCCAAGAATCTTAGCGAATATCATCTGGGCTGCTTAACGGAGGAAAATCATAGCAAGTTCAAGGTGTCAGTGACTGTGATGGAAATGGGCTTCAGTGAGCATGAAATTAAATCAAATAAAAGCATGGAAAACCTTGAAAAATCTCTTCTCGTCTTAAATGAAAACCACAGAAAATGTATATGAATAATTCCTTGATGTCTAATTTTTTTCTTCCAGAGTAAATCCTTTTAAAGAGTTAGAACAGTTAGGGACAGCATGTGGCCTTCAAAACATATGCTCATATGCAAATAATTAACACAATCGCTGTACTTTCAAAATTATTTTTACTATCACATTTACCTCAGCAATGCCTTTTTAAAAAGAGTTTCTTGGTTTTCTTATAAACGTGATCGACTACAATCCATGGCATGAAGACACACATACATAAAACACATTGTGGAAGATCTGACACGTTTGGTTCTTGAGTTGGTATAAACGAAAAGACAGTAATATGAGATCTCTGTTGGTGCTGACTACTAGCGGGTCCATTTCATAGTACCTTGCAGGGTTTTGAATCAGATCATGAAATTCACATCCTATGAAATGCCCTATGTCTGAGGTAAGATAATATCTATCCTATGTCAAAGTAGCTATGGCAAAGGAGGTAAAGATAGACAGAGAAATGTTCAGTCTAATTCACAAATATTTGTTGAATACATAGGAACCATGTTTGTGTAAGGAATTATACCAAGTATTAGAAGGAGTCAAAGTTGAGCAAGTCAGATCCCTGCCTTTCAGAATCTACAATCAAGTGGGGGAAATGGAACTTCAGGTGTCAACTTTAAGTCACATATTTTCTATTATCTCTGAAATCAAGATGCATCTTATAGTGGACACTGTGGCAAAATGTAATTGGCAGAGCCTTTTTCTCTTTTAGTGGCACATAAAATAATGGAGTCACTTACTATCCATTATAATGAAATTTAGATTTGATGAAATGTGGTTGTTATAACAGAATCAGACAGGGCTAACATAATGAGGTTCAGTATTTCCCTTCAAATCTAAAAGTATCACCCCTTCTTGGAAGAGTATTTGTAGTTGAAGAACTTAAGTCTTTATGAGTCAATAATAAGGTAGTGGAGAAATTATTACACAAAAGCACTCATAAAATGTTCTTCATAATAATAAAACAATGCAAATGTACTGCTTTTTTATAACTTTAATCAATCAATAACAATAGATATTACACAATTCATTTCCATTTACTTTTCTTTATTTCCTTGAATGTTTTTAGGACTCCCCTCTGAGTCACAATCAGATAGTACTAAATTTATTTCTTCTCACCTGCAGATAATATGCACACTATGAACAGTTTTATTTTCCAGAATCTGTTCTTTCATAAATATCCAATTTCACTTTGAGCATATGCTCCAAGTTATTGTCCAGTCCATGGGTCACTGATTTTCTAGAGATGAACAAAAATGTAGAAGCTTGAGATGAAAAACAAACAACAAACAAAAATTTGGTTGTACATGTTTTCAATATTTTTAGCTCAGACTATCTGACGGGTATTTCTCAATCCACAAAGCTTCCCACCAGTAATTTTCTCTTCACAGTTCATCTGTACACCCCATGCTTCAGCCATAACAGATTACTGCCAATCTCTAATCACATCTTGTACTGTTCATGGTTTTTGTTCAGTCTTCTCTCTTTGTCTAGAATGTACTTTCCCTATCACTCCACTTAGAAAACTTTTGCTCAACTTTCCAAACCAAGGTCTCACATCAACATCTTAGCTTGGACTTCCTCAGGAGAGCAGAGCCTGAGACAGGGCTTGAAGACAGGAATTTGTTTGGAAAATGATCCCAAGGCATACAAAGGAGGACTGGAAAGAGTGAGAACAGAGAAGGGGAGAGAGTCAATACAAAGGCAAATTATTGTGTTGTTCTTCTGTGGGCCACTGGGGCTCCATCCTGCAGGAATTATCTGAGGAGCTACATAGGATGCTCTTCAGAATTGTTGCCTGCAGAATGGAAGAGAGGAACATTTATTCACCAGCTCCTCCTCCCCACTGGTCCTAAGTTGCTTCATAGAATGTTCACAGCCTTACTGTCCCAGTTGGGCATGAGTCTGAGAAGCTCTGGTACAGAAAGTGAGAGGTGCACACGCTGTCAGTTTCTACATGTGCAAAGCTGGTCGCCATGGCAACAGCCAGAGTAAAAGGTGGGCTGAGGTGATGAGAGGAAGTGCACAAGAGGACTCTTTCCTAATACACACAGTTAACTGTGCCCCATAAGACCTCCGTAGTGCCAGGCACAGACCTCTGCTTCATAGCATTTGTCCTGTTGCTCTGTGATGAACAAACAGTTCATATATGGAGTGCAAACTTCTTAATAGTGATGTTCAGATCTTGTTCACCTCCCTGGCTACCATACCCAGCATGTTATCCACAGCATATTGTCCTAGGAACTCTCAATGGAGCGAAAATGCAAATTTGAAATGAATAGGTAATGTTATGGTAGTCAGTCTGTTTCTCAAGTAGTGGATTGACGGCTCAAATGAAACCTTATGATAGAAAAAAAAATGCAGTACAGAAAAAAAGTGAACTAAGTGAGGAGATTAAAAATAAAGTTGACATAGACAAAGATGTGACCATCCATAATCAGGGGAAAAAGGAATTGTTTTAACAAAATGATCAGTTACAGTTGGTGGAATTTTTTCTTAAAAAACCAAACTCCATAGGCTGGGCATGGTGGCTCACACCTATAATCCCAGCACTTTGGGAGGCCGAGGTGTGGGGATTGTCTGAGCCCATGGGTTCGAGACGAGCCTGGGCAACTTGGCGAGACCTCATCTCTACAATAAATCAAAAAATTAGTCGGGTATGGTGGCACGTGCCTGTAGTTCCAGCTACTTGGAAGGCTGA
>NW_007258892.1:471162-505213 GCF_000164805.1 Carlito syrichta | reverse complement strand
GGTGGAAGGATCGCCTGAGCCCAGCAGGTCGAGGCTGCAGTGGCCATGAGTGTGCCACTCTACTCCAGCCTGGGCGACAAAGTGAGACTCCAATTCAAAAAAAAAAAAGACTCCTTTCCCCCCAGAAATCACATAATTGACCACTCCATCGATACAGCAATTCTAAGTAAATTTCAGTGAACTCACATGCTGCTAACATCTATCTTTCATCTCACTAGATCCCTGCAGTGGCTCCTCAATTCACTCAGGACAAAAGCTAACATTCGGGGGCCTCCAACATGTGGCCCTGTTGCCTGTCTGGCTTTCTACCCTTGCACACTTCCCACCACCCTGCTGGCCTCCATCAGGCACACTCCAGCCTGGAGCTTCTGCACCCGCTGTTTTTATCACCTGGAGCTCTTTCTCCAGTATCAGCTCGGCAAACTCCCTCACCTCAAGACTCTCTGCTCTGGTACAACCTTTCCAATGGGGCCTGCTTGAACGCCTTATTTAGAACTGTAACCCCCTGCTCCTGCTCTTTTTTTGGTCATCACCAAACTCCTGCTCTCCTTAGTCTGTTTCTTTTTGTTTTCTTTTTCTCTGGCATTCAATGACCTCTAAATATATACTTAAATTAATGGGTTTTTTTTTTATTTTTTATTTTCTCTGCTAGGATTTGAGTTCCACCAAGGTAGAGGACATTGTCATTTTTATCCATTGGTATATCCCAAGTATCCAGTACAGTATCTGACACATAGCAGGTGCTCAACAAACACTTGTATAATTGAATTGAATTACCTTGAAGCTCTGAAGATAACAATGTGCTTCATAAGGTAAAGAACATGTCATTCAACCATCCACTGGCTTGGCACCTACTAGGGGCCAGACATAAAAAAACTTAGACATATTCCTTGTTGTTAAAGAGCTCTCAGGTTAGTGTGGACATAGGCAGGGCCATGGACAATGCCAGTCCAGAGTGATGGGCACCCTGACACAAGCAGGCACAGTGGCTGCAGGGTCACAGGGGAAGGAGGTTTGTGGGTGGTTAGGAATATATTAAGTGCAAAGACAACACTCAAGCTGATTTTTTATGTAGCAAGGGAGCTACTTAGATAATAAAGGGAGGGGCACCCAACTAGGTTTTGTGCTTATTTGTTCTTAATGTATGTGTATGCACACATACATAATAGCATGTATGAGCTACTGAAACAGGAGTCCGCAGAGGTTGGCATTTGATCTTAAAAGATCACTTAGAATCAATACAGAATGTGCTGTTTTCCTAAGTTCAGTTACTCGTCTTCTGCTCCCCTCATCACCCCCCAAAATATGGACTCTAGATAAATAGACAGTCCCTGGAACTTTGTGGGTCTCTCCCTCAGTAGTGGGAAAGGACTTTGGGTCTCTATTTAGGTCTACAATTTTCTCCTTCTCTATCAGGTTTTATATGTTTTGTCAAAGTTATGCTTCCATTTCTTATTTTTTACTTCATTGTGGTAAAATACACATAACACAGAATGTACCATCTTTATAATTTTTAAGTATACAGCCCAGTGATGTTGAGGACATGCACATTATTATGCAACCATCATCACTTTCCACAGAAGTCTTTTCATCTTACAAAATTGAAACTCTGTACCTTGTTATAGTAACTCCTCATTCCTCCCTCCCCCATCCCCTGGTAACCCCAATTCTACTTTCTGTCTCTAGAAATTTGACAACACTAGGTACTTCGTGTAAGTGAAATCACACAGTACTTGTCCTTTTGTGACGGCTCTTTCACTTAGTACAATGTCCTGAGGGTTTCTTCATGTTATAGAGTATGTCAGAATTCCCTTCCTATGTAAGACTGAATAATATTCCATTGTATGTAGAGGCCACATTTTGTTGATTTGTTCATCCATCAATAGACAATTGAATTGCTTCCACTTTTTGAGTATTTTGAATAATACTGCTATGAACATGGATGTAAAAATATGTTTTTAAGTTCCTGTCTTTGGGGGAGGGAGTTTGAGTCGGGGTCTCTGTTGTTGCACAGTCACATCTCACTGCAGCCTCAGTCTCCTGGACTCAGGCAATCCTTCTGCCTCAGTCTCCAGAGTAGCTGGGACTACAGGCACAAGCCACCATGCCTAGTTAAATTTTTTTTTGGTAGATACAAGGTCTTGCTATGTTGCCTAGGCTGGTCTTGAACTCCTGGGCTCAAGTGATCCTCTTGCCTGAGCCTCCCAAAATGTTGAGATTACAGGCATGAGCCTCGATGCTCAGTCTGAATTCTGAATTCCTGCTTTCAATTTTTCTGACTGTATACCCAGAAGGACAAATGCTAGATCATATGTTAATTCTATTTTTAATTTTTTTTAGAAACTACGATACAGTTTTTTAAATCAGCTGCACCATTTAGCATCCCTACCATTTTTCGTTTCTACCAACAATGTACAAGGATTTTAATTTTCCCACATCCTACCCAATACTTGTTATTTTCTGGTTTGCTTTTCGTTTTTCTTTTCTTTTTTTTTTTTGACAGTATTCATCCTAATGGGTGTGGACTGTCAATTGCTCTTAAAATCTTATCTATCTATATTTTTGTCTCATGTAGAGTATCCATTAGTTGTGTGTTTACAAAATAAGTTTTTCATTTTTAAAATCCTGGTCTTATTCTTTCTAATTAATTCATCCATTCAATCAACAAACAATTATTAAGTCTCTACTACATAGTGCTAGATGCAGTGAATACAAAAAACAGGAAGACATTTCCTGTCCTTAAGAAGCTCATAACAGTGGTAGGGTGGGTGTGGTGGCCCACATCTGTAATCCCAGCACTTTGGGAGGCCGAGGTGGGAGAATTGCTTGTGTCCAGGAATTTGAGATCAGCCTAGACAACATAGAAAGGCCTCATTTCGAGAGCTTAAGATGGCAACTGGACAAGTCGGGCTGTGAGAATCTCCACAAAAGCAAGTGTCCATAAAGACTCTCTGTGTGAGTAGGTATGCGCTGGTGGGAGAGTGAAAGTCTGTCTGTGGGGACACTCGGGTGCATGCACCTGGGGCCCCCCTCTGAGGGTGACTGCAAACCCCCACTGCCCCGAGTTTGGTTCGTGGGTACGCAAGACTGTCTACTGTTCACAGGACTCTCCTGAGAAAAGCCTGCCAAATCCAGCTGATTCTCATCACCTGGCGCCTGGCCCACACTATCACCTGTTATAGCAGATCAGCTGGAGCCCTGGATCTGATCAGCGGAGAGAGAGGATCGAGGAGAACCAGAGAGGAGACCCATGCTCAGTGAGGAGATGCCCACCGCACTCATTTTCTCTGTCCCAGGACCAATCAGAGACCTGCATTGCCCACCAAGCTCCGCCCACCTCTGCCCAGTCTCCAACTTGGGACCTAAGGTAATCTCATCAAACTGGGAGAGAGAGAAGCCCCTCCCCAGTGCTGGATCAGACACAGGTCAGATCTGAGTGGCAGACTTGACAGGAAGCAAACCAGGTGATTCCAGTTCTGATTCAACTTCCTCCCACAGTAGACTTGGGTCAAGTGACCCAAGCTGTGAGCAAATCAGCCTGCACTGAGAGCAACTCTATCAGCCTGTGCAGAGAGCTAGAGATCAGAGTTGAAAAGACATTGGAATTATAAGAACAACCTCAGAGCAAGTTTGGTTTCTTTTCTTTTCTTTTTCTGTCTGTTTGTTTTGCTCATTTTTGTTAGTTTTTGTTTTAGTTTTTTTTCTATTTCTGTTTTTGACAATGTTTTTATACTTACTTTGTTTCTGTTATTTTACTGATTTGTTTTCTTTTCTTTAGACTTCCTGTTTGTGTATGAGAAGAGTACATCGATAGAGAGGCTTTTCTTGATTATGTGTTTGTATGATTATCTGTATTTTTAGTTTTTTTAATTCTTTTCTGTCTTTGTGTCTCTTTTCATTTGTTAATTGATACATCTATCTGTTTTCCCTCCTACTCATCTCTCTTTCCACTTTCCTCTTACCCCCTCCTTCCTTTTTCCATTCTTTTCATTTTTCTTATCTCATTTTGCTTCCGGGGAGCAAAACCATACCCCCACTGCATGGACAGATTGTAAGGCAGTCAGAAGTAGGTTGGATCTGCAGATAGATTTTGAATCACACCTCCCCCCTCAATTAAATCCCAAAACTGCAAAAAGTACAGCCCCCAACCCACAGTCCAGCTTCAGAATTGAACAAAGCCAGAGGATCCAAATAAGGAAGAATAGGAGACTGAGCAAACAGAAATAAAAACAACCCCACCATCCCTGAACAACAGAATTAGAGAAGGGAGGGGAAGTGTGTGTGTGGGGGGGGGAGATTTACACAAATGAAGAAAAACCAGAAGAAGAATATGGGTCTCACACAGACTGCTGGGAGGTCAGACACTGAGAAAACAGACTTTGGAGCACAATGAAGAACCCTCAGAATGACTGGTCTCAAACTACAAACTCGGATATCAAGACATTAATAGATAGAATGAATAGAATTGAGGAGAGCCAAAAGGAATATATGAAGGAGTTGATAACTGAGATAACAGCAGTAAAAAATACTGTGAATGAAATAAATAACAAACTGATAAACATGGAAAGCAGAATTAACCAAGCAGAAGTCTCTCAGAGCTTGAGGGCCAAAATATAGAACTAACCCAAACTGTCAAAAACATAGAAAAGAAGATTAAAAAGAAAGAACAAAGCTTTCAAGAGATGTGCGATTATTTCAAGAGACTGAACCTAAGAGAAATTGGACTTCCTGAGGCAGAAAGAGAGACAGAGCCCACCCTGGAACAAACATTCCATGAAATTATTCAAGAAAATTTCCCGCATCTCATCGGTGATGTGACCATTCAAACACAAGAGATTCAGAGAACCCCTGCAAGACAACAAATGAGAAGACCAACTCCTAGACACATAGTAATTCGCCTAAATAAAGTAGGTATAAAAGAAAAAATCCTAAAAGCAGCAAGAGAAAAAGGTCAGACTACCTACCAGGGAAGACCAATTAGAATAGCAGCAGATTTAGCTACAGAAACACTTGAGGCTAGGAGAGCTTGGAGCCCAATCTTCAAAGTTCTCAAAGATAAACAATTTCAACCAAGAATAACCTCCCCAGCTAAGCTAAATTTCATCAGTGAGGGAGAATTAAAATCTTTCCCAGACATTCAATCCCTAAGAACTTACACTGTCTCTAGACCGGCTCTACAAGAAACACTTAAAAAAACTATGAAACACAGAAGAAAGGGGGAGAAAAATGACAATGTTCTTCACAAGAATACAGGAAAAAGATTGAAAACACACATGAATCAACGCCAAAATCAAAAGAAAGACAACAAACAGGAACAACAACAACTTTCATGACAGGAATACACTCTCACATTTCAATAATTAGCCTGAATGTGAATAGACTAAATGCACCACTGAAAAGACATAGAATGGAAAAATGGAAAAAAATATCATGAGGCAGCAAGATATTGTCTCCAAGAGACTCATCTCACCAGACAGGACTCTCATAGTCTCAAAGTAAGAGGATGGGAAGCAAAATTTCAGATGAATGGAACACGAAAGAAAGGAGGAGTTTTGATCTTAATATCAGACAAAATGCCCTTTAAGCTATCAAAAATTTAAAAAGATACAGATGGTCACTATATATTGATAAAAGGTTCAAACCATCAACAAGAAATATCCACCCTAAATATATATGCACCCAACATAGGAGCACCAACTTTCCTAAAGAAACTTCTAGGCAAACTTTAAAAAGATATTGACACTAACACTATCATAGCTGGGGACTTTAATACCCCACTCACAACCCTAGACAGATCATCGAGACAAAAAATCAGCAAGGAGATCTGAAAGCTCAATGTTATTCTTGACCTAATGGACTTTATTGATATCTACAGAACACTTCACCCAATGACCACAGAATATACATTCTACTAATCACCATATGGAACATACTGTAACATCAACCACATTCTTACCTATAAATAGAGCTTAAACAAATTTCATAAGATTGAAATTTGGTCATGCACCTTCTCAGACCACAGTGGAATAAAAATAAATATCAACACCAACAATGTTTCCCCCAAACCCACAAAGACATGGACACTAAACAGCATGATACTAAGCAACTCATGGGTCAACATGGAAATCAAAACAGAGATTAAAAGATACCTGGAAACAAATGAAAATGAAGAAACATCTTACCAAAACCTCTTGGATGCCATGAAATCAGTAGTAGTAAGAGGGGAATTCATATCTTTACAAACATACATGAAGAAAATGGAAGGATCACATAGTAACAGCCTAAGGAAGCTGGAAAAGCAAGATCACCAAAACTCTAACTTCAGCAGAAGAATCCAGATCACCAAAATAAAAGCCCAAATCTGGGACATAGAAGACAAAAAGATAATACAAAAAATCAACAAAACAAAAAGCTGTTTCTTTGAAAGGATAAAGAAGATTGATGGTCCCCTAGCTAGACTGACTAAGAAAAAGAGAAAAAAAGCCCAAATAAACTCAATCAGAAACACAAAAGAGGAAGTCACAACTGACCCTGAAGAAATACAAAAGATTATCAGAGACTAGTATGTACATTTGTATGGAAACAAACTTGAAAACCTAAAGGAAATGGAGGACTTTCTGACATTACACAACTTTCCCAGGTTGAAACAAGAACTCAAGATCCTAAATAGACCAATAGCAATCCAGGAAATTGCCTATGTAATAAGAAAACTGCCTACAAAAAAAAGCCCTGGACCAGATGGCTTTCCAGCAGAATTCTACAAAACATATAAGGAGGAACTGATACCAATCCTACTGAAAGAATTCCAAGCGACTGAGAAAGATGGAAGTCTCCCCACATCATTTTATGAAGCTAACATCACATTGATACCCAAGCCTTGATGAACACAGATGCTAAAATTCTCAACAAGATCCTAGCAAATCAGATTCAACAACACATATCAAAAATCATCCACCACAACCAAGTAAGCTTCATCCCTGGGATCCAAGGCTGGTTTAATACTCATAAGACCTGAAAACTGAAACAATATAAGGATGCCCACTCTCACTCCTCCTGTTCAACAGAGTTTTGAAAGTTCTAGCTAAAGGAACCAGAGAAGAGAAGGTGATCAGGGGTATCCAAATAGGAAAAGAGGAAATCAAGTTATCCCTCTTTGCAGACGACATGGTTCTCTACCTCAAAAACCCAAGAGAATCTGTCAAAAACCTCCTTGTACTGATAAAGGACTTTTGCAAAGTCTCAGGGTATAAAATAAATGTGCAAAAGACAATTGCATTTCTACACCAATAATAAACAAACGAAACCCAAATAAAAAGCACAATGCCATGCACAATAGCCACACACAAAAAAATGAAATACCTTGGCATCTTCCTATCCAGACATGTGAAAGACTTTTACAATGAAAACTACAAAACACTGCTCAAATAAATCAAAGATGACACAAACAAGTGGAAAAATATTCCATGCTCATGGACTGGAAGACTCAACATTGCTAAGATGTCCATTCTACCTAAGGCAATCTACAGATTCAATGCAATAACCATCAAATTACCAGCAACATTCTTCTCAGACCTAGAAACAACAATACAGGAATTCATATGGAAACATAAATGACCACAAATAGCCAAAAACAGTCCTTAGCAAATAAAACAAAGCAGGAGGTAACACACTCCCAGACTTTAAACTTTATTATAAAGCTACAATATCCCAAACAGCCTGGTATTAGTACAAGAACAAGCATATACCAATGGAATAAAATTGAGATTCCAGAAGAAAAATCTCAATTTCTCAACTAACTTATCTTTGACAAAGTCTCCACCACCAACCACTGGGGAGAGGAGAACCTATTCAATAAATGGTGCTGGGAAAACTGGCTGACCACATGCAGAAGATTGAAACAGGACCCCTACCTATTACCCTACACAAAAATTAACTCTAAAAAGATCAGAGACCTAAACATAAAACCTCAAACTATAAGAACCTTAGAAAATGCAGGAGACACCCTTATGGAAATTGGAACTGGCAACCAATTCCTGATCAAAACCCCAAGTGCCCGTGCCATAAGAGATAAGATAGACAAGTGGGACCTCATCAAACTGAAAAGCTTCTGCAAAGCCAAAGAAACCATCAAGAGAGCAGAGAGACAGCCTACAGGCTGGGAAAAAATATTTGCCAACTCTACTGACAAAGGTATAACATCTAGTATCTACAAGGAACTCAAATGTGCCAAAAAGAAAAATACAAACAGCCCCATTACAAAGTAGGCAAAAGATATGAATAGACAGTTCTCAAAAGAAGACATACAAGCAGCCAACAGATACATGAAAAAATGTTCAACCTCGCTTGTCACCAAAGAAATGCAAATTAAAATTACACCAAGATACCACCTAACTCCAGTCAGAATGGCCATCATCAATAACTCAAAAAATAACAGATGCTGGAGAGGATGTGGCGAAAAGGGAATACTTCTATACTGTTGGTAGAAGTGTGAACTAGTACAGTCTCTGTGGAAAACAGTGTGGCAATTCCTAAACGTTCTAAAAATCGACCTTCCATACGACCCTACAATCCCTCTACTGGGAATATACCGGGAAGAACTCAAATCACTCTATAAAAAAGATACCTGCACACATATGTTTATTGCAGCATTGTTCACGATAGCAAGAACATGGAACCAACCAAGCTACCCATCAAAAGAGAACTGGATAAAAAAATGTGGTACATATACACAATGGAATATTATGCAGCCATAAAGAAGAACAAAATCATGAACTTTGCAGCAACCTGGATGGACTTAGAGTCTATAATACTGAGTGATCTTTCACAAAATGAAGAACTGAGTATTACATGTTCTCACTCATAAGTGGACCTTAAGCGACTATCGTAAGACTATAAGAAAAGGATTGACAGTAGTGGAAAACTGTGGGGGGGGGGCAGGGAAGTGGGATTGACAGTAGTGGGAATCTGCCTGGGAAAGGGGGGGCACACCTCATCAAGAAGGGTAACTTCACAATGAATATTTGTATACCTAACCCTGAATTGTACCCCACAATTTTAAAATTAAAAATTAAAAATTAAAAAAAAGAAAGACCTCATTTCTACAAAAAATTTTTTAAAAATTAGCTGAGCATGATGGTGCATGACTGTAATCACACCTACTCAGGAGGCTGAGGAAGGAGAATTGCTAGAGTCCAGGAAGTCAAGACTGCAGTGAGTGGTGATTGTGCCACTGCATTCCAACTTGGGTGACAGAGTGAGACCTTCCCCACACCAAAAAAAAGAGAAGGTTATAACAGTGGGGCACATAGACATGTCAGCAAATAAGAACACTGATGCATTACATATGATATAAGAGAAGGATGCAGGCCAACAGTCACAAATTGCAGCTTAATTGTAGCCCACATAAGTGCTCGTTTGATTCAATTGTGTTTTTGTAAAAAAAAAAAAAAAATGAATTGGTTTTCACAAATTAATCTTCATTTCTGGCTTCTCTTGAAAGAAATATCAGAAGGTCTAGCAACTCCGAGTCAGAGTTCCAGAAAGGCAACAGTAGGCCAGAGCTGAATCAAGAGCAGCCCTTTAGAAGGAGAGAGGAAGTCAGAGTTCCCCTGAGAATGTGTATGGGCTTCAAGTGGGAGAGAGGCATACATTCCAGGCAGACAGACTGTTTTCATTGTGGTACTTAACTAACGAGTCGACCATACACAACCCATGTAAATTTCAGCTCTCCCATCCCTCTGTTTGCCTATAACAATGTTCAGTAAATGTCTGTGAAATGAATAAGAACATGATCAAAGAATCTTACCTCTGAAAGAGATTGTTTTATAGGTAATTTAACCAACAGAAATCTAAAGAGGTTGAGTAATTTGCTGGATGTAACACTAACATGAATCTGCAGTGGTTAGCAGATTGCACTAAATGCTTAGGGGAACAGAGGGGAATTACAGCACAGAACAGTATAGTGGGCATCTGTTGTTTTGCCTGCCCGGCATCCTTTCACCTTCTCTCTGGAAATAGTCAGCTTATTTTGCTTAGGGAGCCACCACTCCTCTTTACTCCAGGTGGCCCTGGTGGAACTGGGTCAGGAGTGGCATATGACCTAGGTCTGGTCAACCACACCCGTCCACATGAAGCTATGGGGAAATCCTTCCATGGGAGAGTTGCTGAGAAGAAAACATGGAAGTCTGAATGATGCTGTTGGTGCCCAACCTAAGACAGCAAGATGTAGATTAAGAGATGATAAGTTACATTTCCTCTAGTAAATTGCTTCACTATTCTGAGCCTCGGTTACCACATCTGTAAGTGGAAATAACAATTCCTACTTCAAAGGATGGTTGTCTGCCTGTAAAGACATAATGTATGTAAAATGCCTGGCACACAGTAGGAGTTCATTACTGCTGGCATCCTTTCCTTCCCTTCCGAATAATGTCAGATGGATGTAGCATTACTGTAATTAAAATGTAAGAAGTGCATTGGCAGACTTTCCTTACAACATATTGAGAACAGCTTTTTCAGTAGCTACCTTATGTGATTTCAGGGAATTGGGGAGGGAAGAGAAAATAAAATGCAGCTTGCTTTCCTGGAACAATTCAAGCCATATCCAATGCCTGCCAAGTGTAGCCCATAAGTCTATGTCTGCATTCATCTATTATCTCACCTCCATATAGATAAAGTGCTTTTCTTCCTTGCCCACTGGCTATTATATTTTCAAAACGGGAATGCTTTTGAATCCCTGGCAATCACTGAGCTGACAGTTTGGATCATAACATAATAATAACATTAGGAACAGTTGTAGGATGCTTCCTGCTTTTAAAGCACATTACAAATCTGAGCTAATTAGAATGACTGCTAACATGCCAGTTTTTTATGGATTAATATTGCAGTTGCACTTGGCTTTTTCAATAAAAATGCAGTGATCTTTTTTTTCTTACTAGAAATGGAGGAAAACAAGAAATGAATAAGCTCCCTTTCCAATGAATTCAAACACAATGTAGTTGAACTATGAGGCAGACACTTTCCTGACTGACAGTTCCTCTAATAACATCCATGAATATTTGCAGGTATGACACTTCCTGCTAGTTTTGTTTTAGGAACAACACAGTAAATAGAGTGTATTGATGGTGGCAAAAGAGAAATTTGTCAACCCAAGACAAGATTCCAAACTTCAAAATACACTTTCTATGGGTATTTATTCCTAGACTTAAACACCTTGAAAAAACCAGAAAATTGTCTACTTGTGATTTATTCTTAAACAAAATGAGAACATACCAGCTCACATAGCATTGCAAAATACCCTATTCTTCCCATGATGATATGAAAACAGAATACATGTAGAGTCAGAAAAACTTGGGTAGGCTGGTACTCATTAGCTATGTAACCATAACTCTCTGAATCTTGGTTTTCTCACCTCTAAAATGGGGCTGGTAATACTTCCTTGGCAAGATTCCCAGGTGGTCCAAAGGAGGTTCTGCCTTACACAGTATCTAGGATATAACACGTGACCATATTAGCCCCAACCCACTCTTTCTGTTCATAACTCATCTTCTCCATCCAGTCTAAAATTACTTTGACATTAATTCAGTTTGCAGGAAAGCAGAGTACCATAATGAATAAAAATGTTCTTTCCTATGTAAGTGTTATATATATTTAAATATATAATTCCATTTTAAGAGAACTAGGAATAAAAATAAAAGTTTATTTTGATGAGAAAAAATAAATATATGATCATGTAAAAACTTTTCTTTTAACATATTATGAATGTGTAGGGATACCTCACTTGGGTTTGGTCATTTTGCTCTTGGTTCTTTGTACAAAATTATTAAAAAGTGATGGAACTATGTATGGCTGTGGGAAGACTGACTAGAGCATACTTAAAAGCCTACAGACAGTGTGTGGAGCAGGGAGTGAGGAGCAAAAAGAGGTTGTTCAATGGGTACGAACATATAATTAGATAGAAGGAATAAGTTCTAATGATTGATAGAAGAGTAGGGTTACTAAGTTAACAATAACGTATCGGTATGATTAGAAGAGAGGGCTTGAAATGATCCTAGAACACAGAAATGATAAATACTCAAGGTGATGAATGCCCTAACTCGATCATCACACATTCTATGCATGTAAAAAATATCACACGTACCCTGCAAATATGTACAAATATTATATGTCAATAATTTTTAAATTGAAAAGAAAGGCTGACCAGGTTCATTGACTCATGTCTGTAATCCCAGCACTTTGAGAGGCTGACATGGGAGGACTGCTTGAGACTGGGAGTCTGAGATCAGCCTGAGCAATACAGCAAGACCTCAACTCTACAAAAAATTGAAAAAAATTAACCAGGCGTGATGGTACACCTGTAGTCCCAACTACTAGGGAGGCTGAGGCAGAAGGATTGCCTGAGCCCAGGAGACTGAGGTTGCAGTGAGTTGTGATCATGCCACTGCACTCCAGCATGGGCGACAGAGTGAGACTCCGACTCAAAAAAGAGAAAAAAAAGAATAAAGGAGAAAAAAAGCCTGCAGACTGGCTTGTCTTGTCAACGTGCAGAGTGGTCAGACTCCAGGAGGATGACTCACATTACCTGAAAGGCTCATAAGACTGATGTGGCTACCAGCTTGCCAAATTGTTCTTGGATTTAGAATTGCTCAACTGCCATGCATCTACAAAGCTCATGTCAGTATGAACAGTCCATTCTCTTGTTCCCTGGGAAAATAAATCACAAAATTGGAATGTTACTTTCTGAGTGTTGAGTCTGAACAAGAAGAGTTAGGTCTGTTTCCAGTGTAATGGCTTCATGCCATTAGTCGTGGCCTTTTGGGACCGTTTATTCAACAAATATTTATTGCACATCTGCTCTGAAGCGAGCACTGTTATGGGCTGTAGTAATAGAGTAATAAACAAAACCAAGTTCATCCTTTCATGGAGCTCCTCTTGTCACAGTATAGGTGGTCTGGCTAATGGGATGGGAAATACTATAATCTTCCTCCATCCTAGAACTACACACTGTAACACTGTAGTTTCCTTTGCCTTGGATATTGCTTGGAAAGACACTGACAGTATTTATCACTGTGAATTCAGATGTGTACATTTATTTGGGCTTGAATGGCCTTTCATTTCTTTAAGTTTCCTTAGGTAGCTCTGCTCTGATGAGATTATTTAATTCTGAAGATAATCTGAGGTTCTTTATTCACAAGTCCTTGAGGATCAAATCTCTATAGCTCCAAGAACAGAAAACATTTGTTTTACACACACACACACACACACACACACACACACACACACACACACACACACAAAAACACACACACACACAAAACAGTGTGGTGTCAGAAAAATAAGATTAGCTTTGAACCTGGCTTTGATTTGAATTCCTACTCCATTAATTCCTAGTTCAAAGTCCTTCAGCAAGTTAGGAACCCCTTTCTGCTTTTATTCTATAAAAAAATACAAGTAATATCATAATACTTTTTATTGTTAACTTTCAAACTTTGTTTTGTTACTTCAGTGATTGTATTAGGGTGTATACTATACATTTTTAGCATATCCCAGTAATAGCGTATTCAAATGATATTATATCACCACTTGTATAGTATATAAACTTCACAATATCATACTTGCTTTTTTTCCTTTCTGGATTTTACGTTATTGTTGTCATATATTGTACATATATAAGTCTCACACTATACAGTAAATTATCTTTTAAAGAGATTTAAATACTAAGAAAAAAAATCTTATATATGTACCCAAGTCCATCCTTTCATGGAGCTTCTCTTATCTAGTTTAGGTGGTTTGCTATTCCCTATTCTTTTCATGCTTTTTGTTGTTCTTATTTTTTATTTGTTTGTTTTTGCATCAGGGTCTCACTCTGTCGCCCAGGCTGGAATGTAGTAGCACAATTGTGACTCACTACATCCTCGACCTGCTGGTTTCAGGTGATCCTTCCACCTCACCCTCCCAAGTAGCTGGGACTACAGTTGTGTACCTGGATCATTTTAAAAATGTTTGTAGAGACAAAGTCTTGCTATGTTGCCTAGGCTGGTCTCAAACTCCTGGACTCAGTAATCCTTTGCCTCGACTTTCCAAATGATGGGATTACAGGCATGAGTCACTGTGCCTGGCCCTCTCTTCATGCTTTTAAGTAGAGATTTCCATCTCATATCATTTCCTTATGCCTGAAAGATGTCCTTTAATGTTTCCTGTAGTATAGGTAGGTTGATAATGAATTCTGTCCAACTTTGCAGGTCTTTAAGTCTTTAACTGCCTTCATTTTTGAAAGATATTACTAGATTTAGAATTCTAAGTTGACTGATTTTTTTTTCTTTCAGTACTTTGAAGATGTTGCTTTACCCTCTTCTTACCTCCATTGTTCTCAACAATAAATTTGCTATCTTTCTCATCTTTGTTTCTTCATAGGTAATGTGCCTTTTTCTCTAGTAAATCTTCCTCTTTCTCACTGGTTTTGAGTAATTTGATTATAATGGGCCTTGATATAGTTTTCTTTATGTTTCTTCTGCTTGGAGTTCCTTGAGTTTCTTGGATCTGTGACCTTATATTTTTCCCGAAATTTAGAAATTTTTTTGGACATTATTTTTTCAAATATCTTTCCTGAGCTTCCCCTTTCAACTTTTCAGAGACTCCAATTCCTCGTATAGTAGGAAACTTGAAGTTAGCCTATAGCCCAGTGATTCTTTGATTATTTTAAAAATGCTTTATTTCTCTGTGTGTTTCATTTTAAATGGCATCTTTTGCTATGTGTTCAAGTTCACTAATCCTTTCTTCCGCAATGTCTAATCTGCCATTGATTCTCTCCAGTGTATTTGTCATCTCTAGCATTGTAGTTTTATCTCCAGCTCAATTTTATTCCTTTTGTATTTTTCATGTCTCTCCTTACCTTTTTGAATATAACTGTTTTAATGTTCTAGTGTGATAATTCTAACATCTGTGTCAGTATTGGGTGGGTTTCAACTGATCTATTTTTTTCTTACTATGGGGCAATATTTTCTACTTCTTTGTATTTCTGGTAATTAGATGCCAGATGCTATGAATTCTACTTTGTGGGGTGCTAAATATTTTTGTGTTCCTATAAATATCCTTGGGCTCTTTGTGGGTAAAGGGTGTGTAGTTATGTTATCTGGACGCAGTTT
Organism: Carlito syrichta; assembly: GCF_000164805.1. Taxonomy (NCBI): domain Eukaryota; kingdom Metazoa; phylum Chordata; class Mammalia; order Primates; family Tarsiidae; genus Carlito; species Carlito syrichta. Next base: position 490,073 of record NW_007258892.1, on the reverse strand, counting down.
GATCCTTTCAAATCTTTAAGATTTGTTAGGCAGTACCAGAACAGTGCTCTAACCTAGAGCTAATCATTATCCAATACTTAGGCAATATCCCTCAGATTGTCTCCCTAGTGCTCCATGAATCATGTGCTTTTCAGTTTGACCAGCGGGAACACCCACTATTTCTGGCTCTGTGTGAGCACCAGACCCTGGACTATCCCTTCCAACATCTTTCCATTGGTTCCTTTTTTCAAGTTAGAGATAAGATTTTCTATTTTGTATTCCCCAGGGTCTAGAGCACTGCTTTCAAACGTTAACTAATTAAGTACTTCATAAGTACAGAAGAGAGTGATTCTGGGTTAAGGGTGCCTCTCTCCTGGGATCCCATAGCAGTCTGTAGGTTCTCCATCATGGAGTTCATTACATTGTCTTGCAATTACATATTTAATTGACTTCATGAGCACAGAGACACAGTCCATTTTATTCAACTCCATTTTCTTAGTACCAAGCATGGTAGGAATGCAACAAGTATTTGTGAAACACTCATTTTGAATTCTTCATTTGGCTTCCAAGCTACTTGGTGAGAAAATGAATCTTTCAGCAAGTCTGAGGGCTGCAGGCCTCTAGAACAGGTACTTTTAAATAGTATACCAGGACTCTGGAGAACTCCTGCATGTAAGGTTATGGCACCATGCTAGTGGGTGGGGTTGGGCCTAGACCCTTATGGAGCTGGTTTCACACAAAGTCAACTAATCCAGAGCATGGTGTGGGCATGTAGAAGAGGTTTTAAACTAATGACTCTCCTAAGAGGTGAGATGCCTTTGGGCACATTTGAATTCTGTGCAGGCCTTTCCTTCTTTCCACATATATTTTAATGCCTGCTGATGCCTGATGCTGGACCAGAAAAGCCTTCAGTTTTGCACTGCCAGAGCTGCTGTTCACATAGTATTCTACATTTTGCTCTAGGACAGCGGTCCCCAGCCTTTTTGGCAGTAGGGACCAGTTTCGTGAAAGACAATTTTTCCACAGATGGGGGATGTGAGGATGGTTTCGAGATGATGCAAGCACATAACATTTATTGTGCACTTTATTTAGATTATTATCATGTTGTAATATATAATGAAATAATTGTACAACTCACCATATTGCAGAATCAGTGGGAGCCCTGAGCTTGTTTTCCTGCAACTGGATGATCCCACTTGGGGATGATGGGAGACAGTGACACCCGAAGTGTGTTGCTTATGTCCAGTCTACTCCATATTTTCATTTTGGTTACTGTCACTACAGAAAACCCTGCTTCACAAAGATAGGATGTTGGAAATGGGAGCAGGCTTTCAGTGTTTTTGTGGCAACCTCAGGATATTCCATCTTGACTTTATTATTTTTTATTTTTAGGATGTGGGGTACAATACAGGATTAGGTACATAAGTGGTCATCATACAGGTAAAGGTTGGGCCTCCTTTGGCCCCACTTTGCCTGGTTTTAGATCAGGCATCCTTATTAATGTGTCCCCGACCCCTGGCAATTTCCCACTACTGCCAATCCCTTTCTTATAGTATTATGATAAATGTTCAGGGTCCGCTTATGAGTGAGAACATGTGGTATTCAGTTCTTTGTTTCTGTGATGGATCACTGAGTATAGACTCTAAAGTCATCCAAGTTGCTGTGAAGTCCATAACTTTATCATTCCTTATGGCTGTGTAATATATTCCATCATGTATATGTGCCACATTTTTTAAAATCCAGTTCACTTTCAATGGGCAGAACGGTTGGTCCCATATTTTTTCTATTGTGAATAATGCTGCAATAAACATGTTTGTGTAGGTATCTTTTTTATAGAATCTAAATTTGAGTTCCTTTGGGTATATTCCCAGAAGGGAGGTTGTTGGGTCATATGGAAGGTCAATTTTTAGATCTTGTAGGAACTGCCACACTGTTTCCCACAAAGGTTGAACTAGTTTACACTCCCACCAACAGCGTAGAAGCATTCCCTGTTCTCACATCCTCTCCACCATCAATTGGTTTTTGAGTTATTGACATTGGCCATCCTGACTGGAGTTAGGTGGCATCTCAGTGTGGTTTTAATTTGCATTTCTTTGATGACTAGTGAGGCTGAGCATTTTTTCATGCAACGGTTGGCTGCTCGTATGTCTTCTTTTGAGAAGTGTCTACTCATATATTTTGCCCACTTTTTAAAAGGGCTGTTTGTTTTTTTTCTTTTTGGCACATTTGAGTTCCTTGTAGATCCTGTATGATAGGCCTTTGTCAGATATATCGTTGGCAAATATTTTTTCCCAGTCTGTGGGCTGTCTTTCCACTCTCTTGATAGTTTCTTTTGTTTTGCATAAGCTTTTCAGTTTGATGAGGTCCCACTTGTCTATCTTATCTCTTATGGCATGAACATCTGGCGTTTTTATCAGGAATCGGTTGCCTACTCCAAGTTCCATAAGGGTGCATTTTCTAAGATTCTTATAGTTTGAGAATTTACATTTTAGGTCTTTGATCCATTTAGAGTTGATTCTTTTGTATGGTGATAGGCAGGGGTCCTGTTTCATTCTTCTGTATGTGGTCAGCCAGTTTTCTCAGCATCATTTACTGAACAGGTTCTCCTCTCCCCGGTGGTTGTTGGTGGAGGCTTTGTCAAAGACGAGTTGGTTGAGAAATTGAGGTTTTGCTTCCGGAATCTCTAACCTTTTCTACTGGTCCCTATGCCTACTCTTGTACCAATACCAGGCTGTTTTGATTATTGTAGCCTTATAGTAAAGTTTAAAGTCTAGAGCTGTGATACCTTCTGCTTTGTTTCTTTTGTTAAGAATTGTTTTGGCTATTCGTGTACATTTATTTTTCCATATGATTTTCTGTATTGTCATTTCCAGGTCTGAGAAGAATGATGTGGTAATTTAATGGATATTGTGTTGAATTTATAGATTGTCTTTGGTAGAACAGACATCTTAACAATGTTGATTCTTGCAGTCCGTGAGCATGGAATAACTTTTCAGTGCTTTTGTGACAATCTCAGGGTATTCCGCCTTGACTTTAATCTAGAATGTATGGAGATTTGAAGTTATCTCAAACATCCTTTTAAGGCCACTGTCATTTGTGATCTCAAGCAGTTGATCCTCTTCTAGCAAGGACAAAGTCGATTCACATGGACTATTCACAAATGGGTCGTGGATCCAATCCTTCTCAGTTCAGGGGTCTTTTGTGGTTTGGAAATAATGCTCTTTTGAAAAGCTGAGATAGGGAATTATGTACCAGCTGAGAGAAAGAAGACCCTGGCTCAGTCTCTCTCAAAATCTCTGCTAATGTTCGAAACATGTCAAAAATCCCAGTAGTCCTTCACCACCCCCATAATTCCAGTTTGGCTTTCAATATAGCCATGTTATCTGCCAACTTGAACACAGTTGTCATTCTCCCCTGAAGTGACAGACTGAGTTCATCGAGCAGGTTGAATATGTCATACAAGTAAGCAAGTTTTGTGACCCTTTCTGTATCACTGATACATGTTGCCAGTTATGACTGTTTTTCTAAAAGAAATCTCTGGAGCGACTCTCATAACTCAACAACTCTGGCCAGTGATCTGCCTTTAGAAAGCCATCTCACTTCTGTGTATAAAAGAAGACATGTGTGTTCTGTGTCCATCTCCTCACAGAGCTGCATGAACAGACATGAGTTAAGGGCATATACTTTAATGTGGTTGATAATTTTAATAACATTCTGCAAAACATTGTTAAGTTCAGGTGACTTTTTCAACTAGCCAACATTTCTCTATGGAGATAACACAGTACGTAGGCTCACATTCAGAAGCAATCTCTTTGACCCGATTAGTGAGACCAGAAAGTCATCCAATCATGGCAGCCATCCATCTGTGCATATACCAACACAAAATGACCAGTTCAGTTTTCCTGATATGCAATCATTCAAAGACTTAATTAGTTCTGCAGTGGTGATATTGGTTGGCAACAAAAGTGTACATAACATATCCTCATGCACATCCTCCTGAAAAAATATAGCATACAAAAACAAGCATCGTTGTCTTGTCCACATCAGTATACTCATCAACCTGGATTGCATACGATGGTGACTCTAACAATTGTGCCTAATTATCCTCTGCTATTTCATCAATTTATCTAGTTATGGTGTTAACTGAAAGAGGAACATGTGCCACCTTTTGAACTGTAGCCTTTCCTAAAAATTCATGACAAATGTCCTTAACAGCAGGCAGTATCAACTCTTCATCAATAGTAAAGGGCTTCTTAACTTTAGCAATGTGGTTAGCCACTAAGAATGATGCCCTCAGTGCAGACACATTTGATGAATTGATTGCTTCTGCTTATCATGTTTACTTTTTCCCCCCTTTTGAAAAAACTCCAAAGGTTTGTTTTTTAATGCAGAACATTTAGTCACCATGTGGCAAAGCAGTTTTGAAGTTTTCATGACTTCCTTGGATAGCTGGTCACCATATATTATACAAAGCAGGCTTAGATAATATTAATCACCTGTTGCAATTAACCTGTAATTTAAGTAGCATGCTTGGTATTTTCTTTTAAATGCAGCTTTCTTTTTATTGGTTCTCTTAGAGTCTTTTGCTGTCTCATTCTTGGGTCTTTCCTTCTTTCAAAGAAGATCTCCATTAGCTTATGAACTTACCAAAACTGTGGCCGAGACAAGTGCTTAGTGTAGAAAAGAGGAACAGACAGAAGTGGCAAATAAAATAATGGGCAGGTCACACATGGACTAAAATAAGTGTTGAATTCAACTTAAAGTCTGCCAACAGATGCAGCTATACAGGTGTAGTATATCAACTCACTTCCACTCACTCATAGGGTTTTGATATGAGTAGGCAAGCAACTGATTCATTATGGTCTTTGTGCAGTCAAACCTCACTGCTAATGTTAATCTGTATTTGCAGCTACTCCCCAGCACTAGCATCACCACCTCAGCTCCACCTCAGATCATTGAGCATTAGATTCTCATAAGAAGAGAATAACAAAGATCCGTCGCATGATCAGTTCACAATAGGGTTCATGCTCCTATGAGAATCTAATGCCACCACTAATCTGACAGCTGATGGAGCTCAGGCAGTAATGTAAGCAATGAGGCATGGCTATAAGTATAGATGAAGCTTCACTCGCCCACCCACCACTCACCTGCTGCTCTGCAGTCCAGTTCTTAACAGACTAGTCTGTGGTCTGGGGGTTGGGGACTCCCTGCTCTAGAAGGCACTATTCTGATTTAATATGATGCATATCCAGACAGTCCTGCCAGGGTCTCCATCCCTGCCTGCTATATAGAGATCAGTAAAAGGCATACATACCCTAAATTTCTTTCGACTATCTAGCCCATGTACATCTTCCTAATAAACCCTAACCCTACTCTAAATTAAATTCAATAGGCATCTTCAAATGCCTACTCTGTTCAAGGCATGATGTTACCACTGGAACTGGTGATTGGCTAAGCCCTTTGACAACAGAAGCAGCACCCCAAGGGTGGCCTGAGAATGGACCCCCAGAGTGTTCGGTTTTTGAGCACTGAGCTCTCCTCTTTATAAACCTTTCTCTCCATTTGTTGACATCACATTCATAATGCAATCCATCTTATGCCCTGCAAACAAAGGTGAGTTGTGACAATTTGGGAATAGTATGGGAAGTTAGCTCATTTTATTAATTGAGTCATTCATTTATCTGTTCAATACTTATTGAGCACCTACTATGTATCATACACCATATTGAATGTTGGTGATATCAGGACTAGCAGACACAGTCTTTGTCTTTCAGGAATTCACAGTCCAGTGGGGAGGGCAGACAAGTGAACCAAGAAAATAAGACAATGTGGGTGATAGACGTTAAGGTAGAGGAATGCATTAAGGGCAATAGCTAACTTCATGAGAACACAAAGCTTCTTTGACAGAAATAGTGTTTAACCTCCACAGTTTATAACAATATGATTTGTACAGTAAAGAGTCAACAAGGCCTAGACTCTGTTCCTGGTTCTGTCTTTGAAGTTATGTGTCTTTGGGAAGTCATTTCAGCATTCGAGCCTCAATTCCCTCATCTTTAAGGTATAACTGATGATACCAGCTTGCCTACCTCACAGGGTTTATTGAAAGGATTAATGGTCATGAACATTATTTTTAAATTATAAAGAGTGCTGCAAAATAAATTACACAATCATAAGTTACATTCTTATGTATTTGTTGAATTTTAAAATAAAAGTTGTTCAGCACTTAGATGAAATGCTGAACAACTCCACATAAGTGTAAAACGACCCTTTCCCTTTAAAAAACAGGGGAAAGAGAAGCATAATCAGCACAAAGCAGGTCTGACTTGACTTTTTCATCAATCCAGAAAGATATTGCTGTTATCCCCATTTTACAAATGAGAGCAGTGCGGTCCAAAGAATTTGTCCAAGAACACAAGCTCTTAAAAGTCCAGGCCTGGGACACTTCCCAAAGTTTCAACATGTCAACCTTTTTTTTTTTAGAAACGGGGTCTCCCTTTGTTGCCCATGCCGGTGTCAAACTCCTGGTCTCAAGTTATTCTCCCGTCTAGGCCTCCCAAGATGCTGCGATGTCAGGCTTGAGGCCCCAAGCCCGGTGCAGTTGACAAATTTAAAACCACCAAGCCCCTGGCCTCTGGGGCCGCCTTTCCTCTGGAAGCTCCGCCTCTCGGCACGGGCGGGGCTGGACGAGGCTTTAACTCCGCCCCGTGACGCTTTAGACCACGCCCCCGGCGCCCCACCTCTCGCGGGATCTCTCGGGAGGACAGACGGGGTCAGGGCCGATCATGGCGGCTGAGGAGGCTGATGTGGATATCGAAGGGGACGTGGTGGCAGCGGCGGAACAACCAGGGTGAGGCGTAGAGACTGGGTGTCGCCGGGACAGGGAGGGGCGCGGATGCGAGGAGAGGGCCCTGAAAAGGCGGCAGGTCAGGCAGATGACAAAGGGGCAGAGGACTGCCGGGCTAGGGTCCCCTGTGGGCCGGGAGGCGCCGCCCGCCGGCTTGTCCCGAGCCCAGCTGGCGGGTACCTGGGGTTCAGGTGCTCAGGTTTCGCTCTCACTTCGTACTGGGGTGCCGTCAGGGCACCGATTTCGCCTACTACATTGCGCTTGCTCCAACAATTAGATCCCCTCTTCAATTTCCTCCACTTCAGAATGTCCCTGGAAGCTCCCCGACAACAACTAGGATAAGGGCGGCCCCGCACGAGACTGGAGCTCAGGGACCCTCGTCGCGAACCGTGTGACCTTGGGCGAGTCGTTTCATCCTTTCTCCCACGTAGGGGTAATGGTAAACAGCTTCCTGAGCGGCCGCTTGACCTAGAGGGAAGGGACCGGATTTTAGAGTTGGACGTTCTGGGTTTTCCATCTGCATTTGCTGTCTCTCTCAGCTACTCGCGTGTGACCTTGGGCAAGACACTTAACTTGTCTGAGCGTCAGACTGCTCCTGTGTAAACTGAGAATCGTGTTGTGTGTACCTCGCAAGGTTGTGAGGATCCAGCGCAATCATGACAGGATATGCTTTGGCAAACGCAAAGGGCTCTGCCAATGTGCTTCTTGCTACCCGGTTACCCTCGGGGACGGCATTGTGAGGATCAATTGAGGGCTGGCTATTTAATACCGATTCCTTCCAAATAGGCCGGTGTGGTTTGAAACGGAACCTCCTTTGACATCTTGCTTTCCGAGTAAGAAGTGGGTCTCCTTTCAGTAATGGAAGGAGGCCTAGACTGGCCATGAAGCAGAAGACCTGAGTTCTAAACTCAACCGGCTTTTGTCGTTTATTACTTTCTCAGAACTCAGTTAGGTTGAACCATAGGGAATTGCCCGTATCAAACCGTTTCTGATCTGTAAAGTGGCAGTTCCGTGTCTTTCAGCCTAATATTAGGGCCTCTGTGGACTGGGGAGAAGAGTACCAACCCAGCCCATGAGGACACTAAGGTAGTGTGTTTGAAAGTGTCTCGGGAACTCTAAGGCGCTATAAAAATGTGATGCGTAATTAAGCATGTATAGTCATTCTCTCTCAAATTTTTAGACAAAGCAGTCCAAAGCTATGCAGATGAGAGGGAGCCTTTACTAGCAATAATTGTTGACTTCCATATGGTGTTTAAATTTTGACTAAGTGCTTTGCATGCTTGATTTAATTTACTTTTCACAAGTCAATGAAATAGGTGGGTAGGGATACTTAGCTGCAGTCCAGAAAGAAATGTACTTGACCCTGGCAACACTAAAGATCACCTTAGGGCATTGGCTCTATACTTCTTCCATAGGCTTATCTTAATATTCTGGTTGTTTTAAATTTTTCTCCCTTTTCTCTTTTTCTTTCTTTTCTCTTCCTGTTTTACTTGAGCCTAGGTCTAGCTGTGGCATTTGTGGTAATCTTAGTCTCATACAAGCCAGGTTATAAAAATTACTAATTCCTGATGGTTCTCATTTTATACAGCTCCAAGGAGCATCATTAACATTATATTCTGGTGAATGGTGGCCCATGGTGTTAAGGCTCCAATCATATTGAATTTAGTGTAAGCAGTACCCTCTGAAATGTGTAGTTACAGATGCTGTACATGAGGGCTCAAACCTGTAATCCCAGTATTTTGGGAGGTCAAGGCAGGAGGACTGCTTGAACCCAAGAGTGCAAGACCAGCCTAGGCGATGTAGCAAGACCTCATCTCTACAAAAAAAAAATCAAGAAATTAGCTGGTGGTGGCACACACTTGTATTTTCAGCTACTTGGGAGCTGAGATGGAAGGATCACCTGAGCCCAGGAGGTTGAGGCTGTGGTGAGCCATGATCATGCCACTGCTCTCCAGCCTGGGCGACAGAGCAAGATCCCAACTTAAAAAAATAAAATCAATTTAAAAAAAGAAAAAAATGAAATGTATAGTTACAGCTGGTAAACGACATCTGTGAAACCCTTGAGGATTATTTTAAAACACACTTTTATGCACTTGCTAAGTGCTAGATACTAAAGTTGGAACATGATATTGAAACTTTTCCATTTCCTTTCTACTTCTACTACTCCGTCTTAAGCTTCTTTTCTTCTGTTTGTTCTTTAAATCATGGTGTTGCAGAGGGTTTTATCATAGGACTTTTGTTCACTGACTGTACAGTCCCTTGGTGATACCACCTCTAAAGATTTCAATTTCTGTTTGCTGGATTGAACCATATGAAATTTTGTCAATGTTTGACCGTTTTTGACCTGCTTGCTGATGTTTCCCAAATCTGTTACCAACCTAGATCTCTCTCCTGCACTTCAGATCCATTTATCCAATTCTCAAAGCCTGTCTGCACTTGGATGTCCCACAAGCACCTCAATTTCAGCTTATAAACTTTCACCACCACTGCCTCTCCACTGTTTCCTAGTTCAAAAAATGGCACCTGTATCCACCCAGTCACCCAAAGCACAGACCTAAACTTCATCACTTTTCCTTACCTCCCTCCTTCTGCTCCTCTTTCTTATGATTTATTTAGGTCCTGTTGATTCTGTCTAAATATCCTCTCAAACATATTCTCTTCTTTCTCTTCACACTACTTGCTCCCTAGGAATAAGCTGCAGTACCCTTTCTCTAGTATTTTTTTGCGACCCCCCCCCCCCCGCTTGCTAGTATTTTTATAATCATTCTCTCTTACCTGTTCCTTGTCTCCTTGGCACCCTTTTATTCTTTCCTGAAGTTAGTCTTTTTTTTTTTTTTTTTTACATTCAAATCCTTCTTTGAGTATCTTTGTTTTGGTTCTTCCATTTAGTTTATTTTTTTTTCTTTTTATGAGTGGTGTGGTATTGATGGTGGTTTTTATGATTTAGATATGGCTAAAAGATTTCATTGCAAAGCTGAATTCTAGTCACGTGGATACCCATCAGCAGAAACTGATCATGGTCACAGAGCATGTTGTGGTTGTTGCTTTGGAGTATTTTTTTTTTTTTTCGTGTTATTCACTTAACTTCTCAGTGGGTTTTATGATAAAATCTTCAGTCCTTAACTACTAGAGACCTGTGTGATCATTCCCCACCCACGTTGCTCATTCAGTTATTGAACAAATATTGATTGCCAAAATCCTGGATATATAGCAATGATCAAAACAAAGTCCCTTCCCGCATTGAACTAACATTCTTGTTGGAGGAGTCAGACACAAACCTATAGGTATGTCAAATGGAGATAAGTGAGAAAGATGAAGGAGGGTGGGTGAATGGCTTGTCAGCTTTGTCTCTTACACTTTCCCAGAAAAATTATAAGGTCAGAAACTATAGAACTTCAGAGGTGGTATAAATATAATGAAAGACAGTATTTGAAAAAGGGAAAAACAGCAAAATTGGCAACAGGTAGAATGTGGGTTTTGAAGAAAAAAAGGCAGGTTCAGATTTCTGGCTTGTGCACCTAGGGAGAAGGAGGTGCTGTTGACTGAGACAGGGAACAATGAAAGAGTAACACATTCAGAACAAAAGGTGATTTCAGGTGTAAGCATGTTAATTTGTGTACCTTTGCAGTTGTCGGTAGATATCCAGATGCATGCTCTAGAGTATGGTTGTTGCTGATTCTTCTTATTGAGGAATACTGTGTGAAAAAATTTCTGTAGTGAACTTGACATGTTAGCAGTTCCACCTCCTGTACTCTTGACAGACCTAGTTATTTGAGCAAAAGTTTCCTTGTGCTGATACAAGTCTCAAAATCCTTTATTTAGCTGTTCTGGTAGTTTCTTCCAGATCAGAGTTGACATTCAAATTTAAACCTATTTGCCATTAGCAACTTAGAAGTTATTGCTTTTAGTTCATTGTAGACAATTGTATTGTAACCAGTCTAGGATTAATTAAATATTCAAATTTGTAAACTTTGTTGATAGGTTTTTGCCATCTTAGAAGTACAAAATTCTTATCACTAGATTAGGTCTAGAAAAAGTCAACAACTTACATAGGAAACTATAACTTCAAGATATACAAAAGCAGAATATTAAATTTATATCATGGATTGGATCCCACAAAAGTTAAATTATTCAGCTTTTTCAAAATGAGATAAGGGATGTAACTTTAAAGCGTTCTTACTAGTTCTGTGAAAAGAGTGAGAATTAACAAAATTTGATCCTCCACAGACATAGAAAAGCCCCAAATTTATCAAATTTATTTTTTTAATTATATGAGTTGTTATTAACATCACATTAAAAAAAAATCTCTTCATCATACTTTCCTTTGAGTATTTTCTGTTTTGGTTCTTCTATCTAGTATTTCGGTTTTTGGTTTTTGTTTTTTCCATTTTATGGGTGGTGGTTTTTATGATTTAGATATAGCTAAAAGATTTAATTGCAAAGTTGAATTCCTCTGTACCTATGGATACTCATCAGCAGAAACTGCATATTGGTTCATGTTCACAGAGCATGTTGTGGTTGCTGCTTTGAGTATTTTTTTCCTCGTGAAATTGTTTACTTTGTTTAACAAAGAAGTGAACAGTCAGACTTGATGTTTAGCAATTAAGATATGGTAGCTTAGGGCTATTATGTATTTTGCAGGCCAAAGAGATAGAGCAGGCCTTTCTGCAATGTTAAATCTGTTTGTTCAGGGGAAAAGGGAGCTAAATATTGCTTGGCACCTGCAACCTTCCAGACATTGTGCCATGTGAGTTAACACCCATTAAGTGGTATAATATCACTTATATGTTCATTTTCATAATTATTACAGAAGCAATGAAAGTACAGCATCAGTTTTACAACAAGATCACTATCTTGATTCATCATGGAGAACTGAAAATGGCCTTATTGTAAGTATTTAAGAAACTGTTAGGTGCATTAAACTGTTACTCATTTCCCAGAGTGCCTTTTCAAAAAAACTTAGTGCTAGTTCTCAACAATCACAGATGTATTATGTTGAAACCTTTTTCTTACTTTAAAAATAAAAACCTCTTCTTTCTTTTGGCTTTGAAAAATGGCCTATTGAGAAACAAGTTTGGAGCCAGCTAGATTTGGATACAGATCCTTACTCTATCATTTCTCAGATTTGTGAACCTGTTTCATTGACCGAGATAGGGAACAATGGAAAAGTAACACCTAAAAAGATTTCTTCACCTAAAAAAAATGGGAATTATTACAGGGTTTCTTTCTTCATTTAGCAGTTACTTATCGAGTACTTACTGCTTGCCAGTCACTAGACCAAATTTGAGGGGTGCGACTATAATAATGACATGGTCCTTCTCTCAAGGAGTTTGTATTCTAAAGGGGGGTTAGGTGGTAAACAAGTAGACAAACTAGTTATGGATTTCGAAGGAAATAAGCAAGATGCTGATTGAGAGTACTAGGGTGGAGATCCTACTTACTTTAAGTTGTTGGTGAGGGAAACTCTGAAGTGAGATTTAAGTTGGGGGAAAAAGGGTAGACACATGAAGAGTTGAGAGAAAAAAATTTAAACAGAAGCAACAGCAAGTGCAGAAGTTCTGGTTGAAGACCAGTATCCAGAATATGATGGGAAAGGGAGGAGTGACAGCATGTGACCAGGTTGGAGAAGCAGGGTAGAACTCTACCATATAGGCTTATGTGTTAGATTGTGTTAAAGTGTTTAAATTTTATTATAAATGCAACATTTCATATAAGTTATATATATTTATTCAGATTAGTCAATTAGCTTCTATAAAATTCCTTTTTGGTACTATGGTAGAGATTAGATTGGAGAAGAGTGGAATCAAAGAGACCATTTGGGAAACATTTGCAGATTTGAAGCAAGATTTGATGATGGGGTCTTGGCTTGAGTTGGTGGCAGAAGAGATAGAGTAGGTAGATTTGACTTATATTTTGAAGGTGGAACTGGTTTATAGTTTGAATGTGGGGAGTGAGGGAAGACTCTGCAATGATTCCTGAGTTTCTAGATGGAATAACTGAGTAGTTAGTAGTGCCTTTTATAAAGTTAGGAGGCAGGGAGAGAAGCAGGTAGACGTGATGGTGAGTTCTGTTTTGGATATGTTAAGTTTAAGAAGCCAATCAGATATCCAAGTAGAAGTCTTGAGTAGGCAGTTGGATATAACAGTCTAGAGCTCGGAGAAGAGAATGAGTTGAAGATTTTTAACTCTGTCAGTTGAAAATGAGTGTGATCATTCATAGAGATTGTGGCTGAAGGAAAAAAGAGAATTACAGTGAGTTTTGGAAATAAGCAAAGTGTCTGATGCCTAATAAATAGTTCCTCATACATGCTGGCCATTTTCACTTCCATCATGGGTAGAGAGATGAACCTTGGAATCCAGCAGATGTGGGTGTAAGGTCTCTGCTCGTCCATTTAAATAGCTAGTAGTGCTGTGAATGCATCTGTGAAGTATTAATGCTTGTCTCAGTATTACCATGGGAATCAAAGATATGTCTGTGTGCTCAATAAATGGTAGCTGCTATTATTTGTAATTATCATCTTATGTATCGTTATTTAACAAACAGAAAATAATGTCAAAAAACAATAAATAAAAAGAAAAATATTTACTCCTTTTTAATAGCCTTGGACCCTGGATAACACCATCAGTGAAGAGAACAGAGCTGTTATTGAGAAAATGTTGTTGGAAGAAGAGTATCCTTTAATGATTATGAGGAAAGTAAGGGTTTCAGGGTTAAAAAAATCTGTAAATACAAAAGTCACAAGAGGCCACTGTTTACTAGTTGGATTTTATTCAGCCCCAGATTACTATTATAGTATCATGTTTCCTGTGCATTTAGAGTCCAGCACTTCGTTCCTCAGTTGTTTTACTAAGTCTGAGATCTAACTCCATATTTTTGAGTATTTGTTGTTAGCCAACTTTTTATGATATTTGAATATTGACTATAAATGATAGAATAATTAAGTAATTTAGAGCCCTAAATCCAGGCTTCTATTTTCAATGTTATATAAGGTGAAACACAGAGAATTATCATAGATGAACCCCATTTAGGCTTTCTTATTCTCTAACTCTCCCAAACGTTGCAGTTAAAATCTAGATTATTGCTTGAATTTACAATTTTCAGGTAGCCTTGTTTAAAACTAAAGCAGATGAAATTAATTTTAATAATCTATATTATTTAACCCAGTATATTTTAAATATTCTCATTTTGATTTTTAATCATTATAAAAACATTGAGATATTTTACGTTCTTTGCTTCATACTACATCTTTGAAATCCATTGTGTTTTATACTTATGGTACATCCCAGTTCATGCAAACCATGTTTCAGATGCTCAAAAGTCACACATGTGGTTAATGGCCACTGCGTAATTCTAGATAAATGAACACTTAAGTAGTCACTGGTTCACTTCCAGATATGGAAGAAAGCAAATAGTGAGAATAAGTTACATGTAAGCATTCAGAGGATAGGAATAGTGTTTTCTTATATCTTTATCCTCAGCACCTAGTACCTAGCATAGTACCTGACATACATAGTATACCGTCGGTAAGTATTTGTTAAATGAATAATATTTCAGAGTAATCTAACAGTATATAAAGTTTTAAGGACTTAAGAGGGAGGCTCCCTGGTAGATTTAATGTGAATATTTGCTACTTTTATTAGGGTAGATAAGATCTCTGAACTCTTCTGTTACCTTTAGAAATATGGAAACAGGCTGGGAATGGTGGTTCATGCTTGTAATCCCAATGCTTTTGAGAGGATGAAGCAGGAGAACTACTTGAGGATAGAAGCTTGAAAGCATCCTGGGCCACAGAACGAGGTCCCATCTACAAAAAAATTTAAAAATTAGCCAAGTGTGGTAACTCACGCAAATAGTTGCAACTAGTTGGGAGGCTGAGGTATGAGGGTCACTTGAGCCCAGGAATTCGAGGCTGTAATGTGCTATGATCATTCCACTGCACTCTAGCCTGGGTAACAAAGCGAGACCCTGTCTCTAAGGTAATAAAATATGGCCAGGCGTGGTGGCTCATGCCTATAATCCCAACACTTTAGGTGAGAGGATTGTGTGAACCCAGGATTTCAAGACCAGCCTGAGCAACATAGTGAGACCCTGTCTCTTCAGAAAGAAAAAACAAAATACAGACATATTACCAAATTGCCTTGGACAGCCAACCAGTTTCATCCATTACATTCTCCATATGTCTTGGAAAAAAGATTTAAATATTGGGACTATGTTTTCTCTTAGTCACTTCTAATAGGGAAGATAAGGGAAATTAGCATTTATGTAGCTCATATTTGTGTAGGCTCTGTGTTATTTGATTTTACATGTAATTAATCTATGTAACAACCCTGTAAAGTGTACACAGTTTTAATGTGCTTGTTACAGACCTGGAAAGTGCTTTGAGAGAAATTGGTTTAACTTGATTATGTAACGTTTATTTAAGTCACATAAAAATTATATGACCTTAACATTGTTTTAAAAAGTTTCCTTAATAATTACACAGGTATTATTTATCTAAAAAATCACTACCAGAAAAATTCTGGCTTGATCAAAAGGAAGATGATAAAAAGCACTTAAAGAGGTAAAATCAATGTGTAATATTTTTAAAAGTCTGGACTGTACTTTGAGAAACTTGACACACTTCCTTATTCTTTTTTTTTCATGTGGTGCAGTCTACAGAAGACAGCAAAAATCATGTATGTACTTATGTTTTATATTTTAAAACCCTTTTTGATCAGTTAAAAATTACAGGAGTTTTTGTTGTTGTTTTTAATTATAGTTGGCTTGTGGAAAAGCCCTCTTGAACTGGGTTTATACCAAAACATAAAGTAAATAAAAAAAGAAGTTTTTTTGTACAGATGTGGGAATGCCACAGGTATAATTTTATGATGTTATTTATTTGCTAGAATTTCTTGTATGGCCCTACATAGACAATTTCATCAGATTGTGGAAAATAAGGTTTTTGGAATTTATGGGGAAATTTTAAGAATCTGTTCAGATTTATTTGATTTCTATTGCTCTGTCAATTTTTGTTTCAACAAAATTTTTATTTGATTTGTGGCTTTCAAAAACTATCTAGAGAAATGAGCTATTTAAAAAATGTCCATTCCCTGTAGTTGAAAAATGTTGATGTTATTCAACATTTATAACTTGAAAGTTTTTGATCCCTTAAAGGGTGGATTTACATATTTGCAGTTGTCTAAGCACTTGAGCACTGAGCAGGCTTTAGCTTTTATATTTTGCTCAATAAACAGCAAAATGAAGTTAACAGAAGGATTGATCACTTGCTTAAATTAAATTAGTAAGCTTTATCACTATATTTTGTTTTTCATTTCTTGAGATAATGAATTTTAAAAGTAATAAATGTAATGTCGTCTTTTTTTAAACTTTTTTTCTGGCTCAGTATTTACATGGGTTTGCATAAAAGAATCAAAGAGATAATATTTCTGGAACCAATTTAAACTCTTACATGCTTTTCAGGATTTAGGAATATATCAATGCCTGCTACTTTGTATCCAGTCTAAGGGAGCCTGTTTGTTCATTATCACATTGACTTCCTTTGATGTCTTCTAGTGTTACCTTCACTCAGACCCAAAGCTTATGTCTTTGGGGACTCCTGTCATCCTGAGCTAGAGACATGTGACAGGGTAAATCTCTCCCCCCAGGTAGAGGCTGCAGCCGTCTTCTTTTTTTGTTTTTTGGTTTTTTTAAATTCTTAGTCTCAAAGTATGGAATTTAGCCCATGGCTGTCTATAACCTTTAGCTGCATAAATATGGAATATTCCATTTCAGAAATTTTTTTGCAATTTCTTTTTCCCCCCTCAGGGCACACTCTCCCACAAAACCAGCCAGTTACTCAGTAAAGTGGACGATAGAAGAAAAAGAACTGTTTGAACAAGGGCTGGTAAATAAAGCAATTTTTAATTTATAGTAAAATGATTCTCAAGGCAAATATTGATTGAGTTATAAGGTTAAATTAATTTTTAGAGGCTATAATCTTCTTTTTAGTTAGTTATAGCACCTTTAGTTTTTTTGTAACTAGAGTAATGATGTTTATATATAGTATATAAGAAAATTCCTTTTAACTTATATCTAAGGTACTAAAATAAATACAGATCTATAGTTTTCTTGGTATTAACAAGATTCAAGAAATTGAACCATATCTGTACACATGACACCATCTACCTGGATTAAAAGGCAAAATTATTTAGTAGTCTGGTGCTTTTTGGCAAAACAAAACAGAAACTTGTGTATTTGAAACTGTCTAGGTGATCAGCTGAATTTTTGTTCAGATATTTGGCATTATATATACAGTCTAAATAGTTCAGTGCATGTGAATGAAAACCAGAACTATTTCTTTTGCACTGAGATCTATTTAAATGCCCATAAACTGCATGACAGGAAAAATATGTATGCCAGTTTTAATTCTGAAAATACACCTTAATATGAAGAAATCTTTAATAAAGTAGTTAGGATTTTTTAAAAATTATCATGACTAGGTTATATCTTTTTTTTTAAACGTGTATGTTATTAAGTATTCTAATTAATTTTGAAATTCTGTATGTTTATATATTGCATAGAATATTTGTATAGTATTTATGTAAGATTTATGAATGCTAATTGAAATATTATTGTTAATATTTCTACAGATAAGAAATAAAAATTAGCCGGGCGTGGTAGCGCACGCCTGTAGTTCCAGCTACTTGGAAGGCTGAGGCGGAAGGATCGCCAGAGCCCAGCAGGTCGAGGCTGCGGTGGCCGGGAGCGGCCACTGCACTCCAGTCTGGGTGACAGAGTGAGACTCCAACTCAAAAAAAAAAAAAAAAAAGAAAGAAGATGTATGTTTGTATTCTAGTTAGTTAGCATCATGACATCCATTTACTCTAATGTTCTTATATAAAATATGTTAACTATCTTGAGGTTTTTAATCTCTTTACAGTTTTTCCTATACTGGGAATATTTTTTATATTGGTATTTCAGTCTATTACATGTTTGTCATTTATATAATCTAATCAATCAGCCATTTATTTAAGATAACTGACAACTGGTGTTTTGCCCCTTACCCAAGGCCAGATATATATATATATATCCATACATATGTAAATTGATTCCCAACATAAGACTCATTTTTTAGATTGTTATTGTTGACATTGGTGATAATTGTGGGGACTACATTTCTATGGCTTGGAATTCAAAAAGTTCCTAAAGTTATAGGGAGGTGCTAAGTCTTTCTCTTACTTTCATCTTAGCCTTCACTTCTGTTTGTCTAAGGTAACCAGTGTCATCTCTTCTTTGTGTTTCTTTGCAAAGACACTTTGTTCATATAGAAGCATTTGTGTACTTATTTATATGGAAGATACATAGACATCTGTCTGTCTACATTAAGAGAGATTTTAAATTTAGAGTGTGTTTTCCCACACAAAAAACATGGAATTATTGGTTGTATTCCCAACCTTTTTAACCCACTGATAAAGTTTGCTTACAGGCTGAATTCTCTTAGTCTTGGGAGAAGGGAATTGTTTGGTACTGAATGATAAAGGAATGTTTTTTCTTCATTTTCCTGGGCATAGGACTGTCCCTTTGTTCTGTTGTGAAATTGGTGAATGTTTTCTTTGCTCCTCTTTATTTATTTATTTATTTTTAGAAACAGGATCTCGTTATGCCGCCCAGGCTTTGAACCCCTGGCCTCAAGTGATCCTCCTGCCTCAGCCTCCTGAGTAGCTGGGACTACAGGCGCGTGCCACTGTGCCCGTCATCTTTGTTCCTCTTGTTAGTGTCCCCTCCCCAATTTTTTTTTTTTTAGTGCCCATATCCCTTACTGCTCAATTACTCACACCTTCCCCAGATCTCTCCTGTCTCCAGAAATGGTCCATGCTACCTACCAAGTTATCTATATACCTTCATCCCACAGTTATCTATTTACCTTTTTCCCACATAAAGATAAGTAGTTCCTCAGTAAGTTGATCTCAGCTAGGTGTTAAGAGCAATCTTAAGCCGGGCTCGGTGGCTCGGCCTGTAATCCCGCGCCTTTGGGAGGCTGAGGTGAGTGGATTGCCTGAGCCCGCAGGTTCGAGACCTGCCTGGGCCAGGCGAGACCTCATCTCTGCAA